>NW_026624287.1:86229-105567 GCF_030028575.1 Malurus melanocephalus
CTGTATGGCTTTATCCATACAATATGCAGATTTTATCCATCCTCTATGCTTTTATCCATACAATATACAGATTTTAASCATCCTRTATGGCTTTATCCATGCAATATACACRTTTTATCCATCCTGTATGGTTTTATCCATGCTGTTTCCTATGAACACCTCCTGGCCTTTACTGTAACCTCAGCCACAATGGAGTGCTGTTCTGGAGAGTATTGGTTGTCATGCAGACTGTGCAGAGGTGTGTGCTATCAGCTGAGCACCGTGGACTCTAAGAGAATGGTAGCCAAATTCTAAATCATGGCCCTTCACAGCACAGCTCCACAGATGAACCCTGTGGGGCCACTAAGTCATGAAAGTTGAAAAGCAAGGAAGAAACAAGAGACATTTATTTGAAGGCTTTGGATTAAATGATCTYCCTTGAACTCTCCATGCACTCTGTGGCACCAAAGGAAAACTACTCAGACATTAATGAGAAAAAAATGCAGTTCTCACCCTCTGAACTGTGTCTGAAGAAATCCTCACAGATTTCCARTCAAGTTCAAGAGATGGTACTGAAGATCTTTTCTTTTATGTGAGCAAGTGAAAGACTTGGAGTGAGCAGAATCTCCAGAATAAAGAAGYGTTCTGTCTGAAAGCAATTATTTTCCCAACAATGAGGATTCCTCCTGACAATTGCCCTCAACACTCGTGATGGGAAGTGCAAGCAAGAAGACCTTGTCACAAAAAAAAAAAAGCCGTGTGGGATAGGGGACCAAACTGCTCTGAGGCACAGAGCTCAAAGGCTACTGGAAGCCACATGGCTTAACTCAAACTGAAAATCTCCTCCTTTCCCCGCTTGCCAAGAGGAAAGTTCTTGGCAACAAAAAAAGTCTGGGAAAACAAAGAAAATTGCTAAGTAACCAATGAACAAACTAACAAGCAAAATGACAGAAAAATGATCGCAAGGCCAAAAACATTGCAGGCTGTGATGAGAGCAGAGCTGCATCTGAGGCCAAAGGCAGTTGAAGCAAACCAAGAGAGAAGAAGCTCACACCACTCTTCACAACCTCAGTGCAGAGCACAACCACAAATAGGGCATGAATGTGCCCTCCAAAGGCGAGCAGCACTTTGCTTTGGGAGCAGAAGGCATTTCCTCATCCCCCAACAGATGCACACATGGACCAGCACTGGAAGGAGCAATATGGTGCTTTAACACAACAAAAAAAAAAAAAAAAAATGCGGAGTCCTCTCTGTGAGCGCAGAACAGAACGCAGAATTCAGAATGCAACCTTAAATATGGCCTCACAGTGGCTCCACCATAATTGCTCGTTCCCYGCTGCGTTCCCCACACAGCAGACCTAGCACTGACATCTGGTACTAATTTAGGGTTCATCTGTTCTGCAAAAACAAACAGATTGTGGGGCCTCCTTGCAGCAGGCCTGCCCCTCCGCTTGGTTAAACCAGGCTCATTCTTGTAAAGTGGATGTGACATAACTGTTTGCGTCCTGGCCCCGACCGAACCGCGCTGGGGATGTCGCAACGTTCCAGAGCCCGAGGTGGCTCAAACTGCGACTGCTCGGGATCTTCGAGGAAGCAGCAGCAGCAATTCCATCATCTCCTCCAAGAGAGTGGCATTAACCCTCTCCCTCCACTCCGTGAGAACACACCCATTTTGTTAAATACACCCATCTGCATGGATCCAGCTGGATTTTGGCCGTGTTCTAAGATGTGGTTATTTGATACCAGGTCAGAAAATCTTGCGGGAAGTTTTTCTGACCCCCTGCACATAAACACTTTTGCCATTTATGTGTGAAAGACTGCACACAGAATTCTCAGGGAGATGAACAAATTCGTTTGGATTTAGACACAAAAGAAGTGAGAYTCAGGGCCAAATGAGGGGCAATGTGAGATGCACAACACCTCATGGAAAGTACCTGAGGGGCACCCACCTGCCTTAGCAAAAGATTTACCCCAAATGCCTTCCTGAATATTGATTAAGATTTGATTTTTGAACATTCCAGTCCAGCTCCAGGGACTGCACGCTGACAGAGCTGCTCCGGTTCCAGTGATTGCAGAAACTTCTCACGCTCTGCATGCTGTTCAYTCTCATGTGGCATTCTCTTTCACTTTTTTTTTGCTCCAGCTACTGTTTCTCTTGCCAATAAAGATTAGCATAACCTTCAAGAAAATCTGGCAGAAGGTCCCGGTCATTTCAGGGAGAAGTAAACAGAGTGAGAAAAAGCATGRGATGGAATCACCAGAAGAATGTAAGAACTCTTTGCCCACTACGTATAGGCCATGCTGTCAACAAAAATATATTGGTATTTAAATCAGTTAAAACTTACGCAAACTCTGCTAGATATCTGAGAAGTTGCATGGGTCTGGAATTCAGGACTGCATTAGACCTTGAAAATAAAAATATTCAAAACCTACAGTCTCTTACTCAATACAGATTGTTTTTCCATTACTTGGGGTGTAAGCAGCAGAAGAAATAATTTGMAAATATTTGGAATGTTTCTGTTTGTCATTTTTAAATCAATGCATATATCATGCTATTCTCCATAGGGTTTTTCTCTGCCTCTTATGTAACTGGTAAAGCAGGTTTTTATTTTTCCTCTAAGAAAAAGAGAAGTTGATCATATCARTCCAGGACTTTTTCCAAAAAACCTGGAGGCAGTGAGGTTTCCATACACCGGGGCCAAAATACAGATGTTTGGCCTAAAATTGGTTTTATTATTTTTATTTTGGATTTTGGAAAAACAAGCACACAAGTCTCCGCAAAAAAAAAAAAAGAACACAAGTCTCCACAAAATAACACAAGTACATGTGTTCTCTCTATTACTATGGAAGAAAATGTAGCAACCAAAAAAGAACAAAATGAACAGGCTTGCTTTCTCTAAGCAGCGCTTTCAGAAGTGGAAAAACCAAGCAGGCAGAAAACAAGTGTCATGAAGGGACTCTGACCCCACAAGAATGCCCGTTTTTTCCAAATGAACCAAATAAAGGATATTACCTTCCCTATAAATCTTGGTTCTGAGAAAACAAAGGGGTAATGGTTTCCCATAGCGAGGAGGAGAACCAAGCCATGGAGCAGCCGGGGCGACAAAGCAGGATATCACCATGAGAGGAAAGAGCTGCATACCTGGCCCAGGAATACCCTCCTGGCTGGAAGTTCCATGAACAATTACAGGAATGCATCATTGGTTTTCACGTGTACAGCCTGAGGTGTGTGCCCTTCRTCTGGTGTTTGAACTTTGCTGACCGTCCTTGACACAGGATGGGACTGGYTTGAACAATGAATGGAAGCTAAGCTGACACAGACACCGTGAAAAATAACTAGAGGGGTTAGCAGCAGAGTTTCCATCAGAATTCACAGGGCGGTGTTTGTAAGTTTTGCTGTATACATGTGGTTTTGCTATAGCAACAAAAAGGAATGGTCATCATTTTCTGCAACCGACAAATCCAATATTATCTGTATCCTTCCCTGTGAACAGAAATGATTTCACCTCTACGTGAGGTTCACTCTGGTAGCCAGAATGAGGAAGAAATCCATGACACTGAAGTTCATACACTGTGCACGTGTGGTGTTCCCCAGGGAACCAGCTTGGTCGGTGCGACAGCAGATCTTCCAATTTCCCCATGACAAGCAACCGAGTCAAGCGAGAAACTACAAACATTGGTCTGTTTTCACTCTGCATTTTGAGAGCCTCTAGAGCCTATTGCTCCCAGCTGGAAKTTTCAAATAACTACCTGATAGTGTGTGAGGCATCCGAAAACAACAGCCTGGAAGAGCTGATCCATTCGTTCAGCAGAGGGAAATGCACAGAGCTGATGTTCAGCTCAAACCAGAGCACACAAAAGTGCCCCAAAAACACCTTGGGCATGTGCCTAAGATGTGTTCCACGACACAGCAGGATGATTTCTSCCACCCAAMAGGAAACACTAAAGGCAATKAAAAAGCTTTGAAGCTCAAWTTATTTATTTATTTAATTATTTAAGGTGTTTTTCAGCCACTAAAGACATCCATCAACTGGGCAGCTGAGTAAAGGCGAAAAAAGCTACCCCAGCCTATGTTTCAAAAACCTTAAACTCCTTTTTTCAAGCAAAATTGAAAAGCAGGCAGAAGATAATAGGGGTCAATAGTAGGGTGGTAGGTGAAATAGGAGAAGATTTTAGTTCAATAAAACAGCCAGATAACCTGTATAGAAACAAAACATCCCATGGTATTGTGGCTTTAATTTCAACAAAATATGTACCAGTCCTCTGGTTGACAGATGAAGTAGTCAGGAAGACTTAATCTACCCAAACTACATGAAAGGGGAGAATCATGATGACAGAACAAGACATACATATCCAAGCTCATAGGCCAAATAAAAGCATCATTTTTTTATGGAAAAAAACAAAAAGAAAGCAAATATGCTTGAGAGGTAACATGAGCACTGTCGTGTGGAGCCTGGAGAGCCAATGAGGGCAGGTGGAAATGGTCATGTAGGAGAAGAGAAATTATGTGATTAATACTAGAGAAAGCTGATGGGGCAAGTCCAGTGGGTCTGGGAGGATTGTGTTTCATGTCTAATGCRTTCCATAAAAGCTGCAGTGGAAAATCAGATCAGGCAGTGGTGATATTCCAATATCCTGCTACGCCATTAGAGAGTCATCGACGACTGAGTGGGCTCCACAGGGTTTGTGGTTAAAGTTCTAATTAGCTAAATGACCAAAATCAAACCAGAACATCTCTTCACCAAACTACCACATTTCACAAAAAGTATAGGAGYTTCCCCTCAAAAAACCTGATTGTTAAGAGCAGAAAGGAAAATTCTGTTACCTAAAGTGACTTTCATCCTGAAGATCATTTTCTCAGTCTACACAGCCAGTAATACAACTTCAGAAATTTCTRGAAGTAATGGATTTTCTTCTTAACAGAAAAACCCTGCATGGGATATCAAGTAACTCAGTAATGTCCATTATCAATTACTCACCATAATGGACCTCATTATGATAAATAAGGAACAGTTAATGGCTTTTACAAAAATTGAAAAATTGAAAAATGGCCCAATGAAATGAGGTTTGATTTATTTAATGCAAACAGGATATGTCACCAACCTGAAATATCCCTTGTTGGATCTTTTAAAACCTGCAGGTTTTGAAATTGAGAGGAACAGTTGTGATCAGAGTTGGGAAAATCCATTTAAATGAAGAAGTGCCAAAACAACTGGGAATTCTTCAGAAGCATTTTGCTGGATGCCCAAGAAGCCAGGATCCTTCAGACYCAAAAAAATACACTTGAGTGAAGAATTTTTTTGGTGAAAGCAATCACATRAATTTTATATTTACACCTAAGCATAAGCTTAAAGTGCATGCATGTATACATGGAGAGAGAATTAAAAACCCAATGAATTACTACAAAATACAAATAAAAGAAAGTGGGTAAAGAGTTTAATAGCTCAAATGAATGACTGAATTTTCATAAATCAACAAATTTTAAATATAAGGCATTTTAAAATATTCTAGAAGCAACAAACTAAGTGAATTAGTTATAAGTCAAGATCCAGAGAGTGGGATGGTGAAGTGGGATCAAGGAAAAGCAGGAATGTGCAGGAGACATTTCAGTGGAATTTGGAAGGAAATGAGCTGTGTCACTTCTAACTGTGTTACTGATAGGTCAAATAATTAGCCATGCATAACAAAGGAGGATGTGAGGTAATCTCTGTGACAACTAAAAACGTTTATAAAACCAGACTCAAACATCTTAGGTTCAAGAGTGTTACATCAATTAGCTGAGGAAACCTCTAAATCTTTATTATAACTTTCTGGCAAACATTTAAGAGTAATTAAATAGAAAAATTAAAGAATATTGGAAAATTAACAGCACTGTCATCGAGAGAATCTCATAGTTAATCTTCATTATTCTGAACAAARAAGTGAAATTTACTACAGCAAAATWCAGACAATTTTAAAAGTTATCTCAGATGCAAAATATGAACTGYAGACACCTGAACAGTGACACTAAAAATATTAATAACTTGGCCTTAGAAGATAAAATCAGATGAAAAATAAAATAACCAGAATGAATCTCATTGATTAAATGTTACAAAGATAAGCAAAACAGATATATAACCTTTACAAAGGTGCTGATAAAAATAGCTTCATTAAGATAAAAAAGCTGAAATTTAAATCTTGGTATTATGTGGTAGTCAAAGTCATCTAGCTTGAACTTGAAAGAATAAACTGAGACTCAGAATGAAGTGGTGACTCCAGTAATTACRTGATATAAACATAGATATTTTGCACTAATCAATCCAATAAGATGTTCTGTCTCTTTCCACCATTGCCTCTTAGAAAACGCAATGATAAATTTAAATCACCTAAACAGCATCCACCTGGAAGAGCAGATAAAAATGTAACAGAACAGATTAACCAGCAGTCCTTGTGGACAGACAGAGGAGTAATATGGATGGATTTAAATTAGAGTTCTGTGGTGGCATTTAAAGCAATTATCCCACTTATCCTTGCTTGTCAGTTGTTCGTTCAGAAGCGATTGATGAAGTCAACTGCATCCTGACTTGGGATTTCCATCCCCCCAAAATGGATGTGTCCAATCATGGAATGTTATGGGGTTRTGGGATGGACCTTAAAGATCCTCCAGCCCCAAACCTCGCTGCCATGGGCAGGGACACCTCCCTGGCTCTCAGTGCCTCATCCAACCTGGCCTTGAAAACTTCCAGGGTKGGGGCATCCACATCCTCCCCAGGCAGCCTGTTCCAGTGCCCAACCATCCTCACGGTAAATATCTAACTTTAATTTCTTCTCATTTCTTCTAACTTCAAATTTCTCACTTGAATTTCCCCTCTTTCACTCTGTACCCATTGCTCCTCATCCTATCACCACAGTTCCTCACAAWGAATCCCTCTCTGGCTTCCCYGTAGTGCCTTTTGAGATGCTGGAAGGTGCTGTGAGGTCTYCACTCAAGATTTTCRTCTCCAAGCTGAGCAGCCCCAACATTCACAGCTGATCTTAGCAGGGAAAAKGCACCAGCCCTTGTTTTGTTGGGAAGACGTGACTGGATGCACGGTACTCCAGGTGGGGTCTCCCTTTATCCTCAGCACTCAGTAACACCCCTRATGCTTCCAAATTGGCCCAGGGAATCCAAGTCAGCAGGATTTGCACAGCAGGGCATCTGCTGGGGCCTTTCCAGTCCTGTCMATAATCCTGGCGTGTCAGAACTGCCCCACTGGCATTTTGGGGGTTTTAGTTCTTAGTCTTTAGTCCTTAGGGCCAAGCTGCCTCACTAAGGAATTTCTGAGTGCTGGSCATATTAGCTGCCCCAATCCCTTTTCCATTTCCTATCCACTCACACCCTCCCCAAACCCCTCCCTCTTCATCTGCTGCCGAATTCACGGCTCGTGTTGGCCCTCCCAGGGAATGAAAACTTTTGAGCGCTTTTGCCGACACATTTCTGCTCAGCCGCAGCAGTTCCTCCCGCTCCCATTTTTGGCTGCCACAGAAAGCTCCGTGCCTGGTCCCTGGGTCCCTCTCTGCCTTTGCAGGGGAATGGGCACGCAGAGAATTTGGCTCCTGGAAGCTGGAAACGGGAGGGAGGAGGTGGTGGCTGGGGCTGAGCAGGTCCAGCTGGGAGGACCTTGAAGGCAAAGTCTGCAAGCCATGGGGTGTGAATGGCTCCAGGAAAAGCTGCTTTGGCCAAAAGCAGAAACACAGGGTGGATTAATCATTTCACTGAAGGAGCAACGAAAAAAAAAGGGAAGAGAAGGAGAGAAGCTCTTGTTTCAGCAGGGGTGAAAAGATTCCTTTCTGAGGGCACCTTTCTGCCCTGMATGGGATAATCAGATGGGTCTGTGCAGGTGTCATAGACAAAGTCATGCAAAAACAAAACCAGATTTATGCAGCTTTCCTTCCCTCACAGCCCTTTCTTCCTCGCTATCTGCTGGTTAAACGAAAAACAAGCCATGCCCCTTCCCTCCTCTCTTGCATTCTCACTTGTTGCTTTCTGACCTTTTTAATGCATCTTGTCCAGCAGCCAAAATATCCAGCACTTGTCCTACTGTTCATAAACAACTTTGYCTCATCAGTGGAGCAAAGAAAAGCGTTCAGCACTCAAAAATACAGTTAAAATTACCATTGTGATGTATTCACAGAAAAAGAACAAATATCTTCGATTTTGGCACTGTGTTGAAGCATTTGACTTTTCAACTATAACACCTTCGCAGTGTTTTTGGTGTAATTTCCTGAAATTTATCTTGTGAACTAGAGGCCCYGAGCAGTCTGTTGGTCCTTGTGTGAATCACAACTTTCAGAATCACAACACAGTCATTTACCACCTGAGCTAATGCACTGAATGGCAGGAGGAGAAACTCAGAAGGTGACAGCTGGAGGTGACCTTTGAAAATCATTTAGCTCGCTCCCCCTAGGGACATCTTTCACTGTCCATTTGCTCAAAGCCTCCTTCAACCTGACCATGAACATGAAACAAGCAAAAATTCATGCTGTTTATATATCAAATGACTTCATATTTAGAAAATTAAGCATTTGCATTGACAGATTCTTCATTTCCAGTGTCAAGAAAAGGAAGGAATTGCCCTGGTGCTGAACATGATTGATTGGTTCAAAAGAAATTCTCCAGATTATGGGAAAATAATCCTCCATTCTAGGCCATGAAGCATAATCTTCCCAGGTGGGAGTCTAATCTTACAGCTTCAAGTCTTCATTGGCTGAAGATAAAATAAATTGTCACAATCAGCCCATTGTCTCTACTAGCAAAAATTAACAGTTGGCTGAGGTTTAATTTACAGCTCCTATTCCTCCTCTGGTGTAAAAACTGAGCTTTTCAATGCCATCTTCAAAGCTCATTATTTTTTGAATATTTACACATTTGGTAACTTCAGTAATGTTCTTCCAACACATGCATCTTAATTCTAGTTTCRAAGAGAGCAAAAGTCAGGGATCTGCCTTTCTTCAGAAATTATTTTTTAAAAAGGAACAAAAAGAAAGAAGCAGCTCTTATTGACTCCAGACAGAATAAAACCAACATTTTTGCCTGGAAATCTCACAGTGATGCTATGCCTGAAAGTTCCTTCTCCAGATCACCTTTCATGTTCCACCTTTTCTATYCATGTATGTCACTGAATCCTTGATCCAGGCCCACATCATCTCATCGAGAAATTCAATTTATCCAACTATGGCCAGCTGAAAATCGATCTAATCCAAACTACTCGCTTTTGCTGTCTCTCTGTAGTCAGGGCACACAAAAGTGACAGATTTATCCCAGAACAGAGGCCTCAGATGGCAGATCTGGAGTGAAGCCCAACCCAAAGGTTAGGCCTGGGTTCTGGGGCTGAGCAAACAGATTAGCATTATTCATACTGATTAGGAAAAAGGCAAAAGGGATTAACAGGGAAAAGATTAAGTCCTCATTTATCCACATCAGATTGGAGGTAACATCTGGAAATGGGTAGGGAGAGATAGTTATTGAAGTCAGTAAAGTGAAGCACATTTTAAAATATCCACTTGGAGTGTGACCTTGATGCTRTTTAAGCCTGGCACTACTTCTCAAATTCAGTGTTTATTTTCATATATGGAGATATTACAATAATTATCATCATTATCCAAAGGACAGCTACCACAAGCCAGCTCTCTTCTCCAGCTCTTTCCTATTGGTGTCCAATGCCCTTTTTAACACCTGCAAAATAAATTTGTGTGGCTTTCAGGAAAAAAAAATGTTTTGGTTCTCTGCTAGGCAACAATATACATGGTTTCTCTTAATAGTTTTTTTTTTTTGTTGTTTAATCACTGTAACTGGCATGTCTCCTGTGCCCTTCCACTGAAGCTGTGTCATTAAGCTGGAAAATGTCAACCAACCACAAARTAAAAATTTAAATTGAGTTAAGCACAGTTCAGCTATATTATTCTATTAAAAAATACGTTTCAGCACACTGAAGACCTATCTAACCTTTCTTTTATCTTTCCTCTTCACAAAACTSTCACAGATTGGTGTGTCCCAGAGGCTCTCCTGTGTTTAGGGCACCTCCAATCCATTGCTAAATCTTAAAAATCCAGTTAAATCCTAAAACCTTGAAATCACACAACATTTTGACAGTAAACCATTTTTCCACCATGCAGGAGGAGATTGAGCCAGTGGGCCTTTGAGATGATTTCTTCAAAATTGACTTAGTGGAAGAACTTTTACCCATGTTCTGCCCGGGACAACAGCAGGATTAGGAAGTGCAGAGTCATCTGTGAGTGTGTTAATCATCACCCACACAGAGCAATAAAAGCTTCAGAGACAATCATTCATCAAGATTTCAACAATTCCATGAAGATCTTCTATAGAGATCTAATTTATCAGGCGGGCAATCATCTTCTCCATGAAGAGCTCAGAATTATTGGAGACCTKATTTAATTTCAGACCTTTCCCCCTGTCTCTCTGTTTGACACAGAGCCTTGTTCTATGTTGGAATACACAACATTTCACCTATGAGGGGAGGTACAGACAGTTGTTAAAAACATGATCTGCTGGAGCTATTTAATCTAAAATGATCMCTGTGAGTTATTTCTCAGAGAAAAAATACTACAAGTCAGCCTTGGCACCTGAGGTTAATCACCCCAAAACCCTCCCTGAGTCCATGAACTTTCCCCAGTAACCTCAGTGCCAGTAGAAAATGTTCCTTTGCCACCTTTTTTTACGCAGGAAGGYAGTTCCTGGAAATCTCAGAAATATTTGCTAAACTTTACAGCGTTGGTACGATGCTCTTCACAAGCCCTGCTTTCAAATAACTGCAAAGTGTGTTTTTTGGCTTCATTAGTCAGTGTGCAAAGCCACAAGGCAAAGTYTAACTCTGGAATAGTGTCATTACTAGAAGAATTTGAGTTAAATTATTTTATCAATACACTATATTACAGTAGCATTGATAATTTGTTATAAAAATCTGAATTTAGAATGCCGTGGAGGGTGTTAATTCATGATTTTTCGTGGACCCTGTATCAGACATTCATACCTCTGTCTGAATTTATCCCCAGAAAAGCAAATGGGAAGGCTGAAGGCTTAAGATTCATTCACCYTTTCATGCAGAGTATTTCCCCTGAAATCAATAGAGCTTTTTGCAAGCATTGAGTTATTTATTTCTTAAATCAAAGAATATGATTCTTTTGTTTTCAAGTGGAATGCATAGCACAGATGAGTTTTGACCATTCTCAATAAGGTTAGCATTGTTTCATCTTCTCAGCTTCTTGGAGTGAGATGAAATCTAACCTTCCATTCATGTGGCAGCAATGATTATTGCTTAATTATCCAATTTATAAAACAATAATTGCAGACAGCCTTAAAAGAGGCAGATTCTAACACATCCCCAAATTATATACTCATCATGGTGCCCATAATAGCAAATTATATCCTATCAATTTCTGCAGGAAATAGAAACTAAATCCAATGGTATTCTCCTGGCAAAACAGGTAGGCAGAGTCCTTCCAAGTAATGTTTTTCCCCCACCACTTACATTTTTTTTTTTAATTCTTCCATCTCTCTCTCTCATCCCCATCTGTTCTGGCACCACTCAAATTTTTTTTGATGGCAACTTTGCTAAAAATTAGTTCATAAATATGACCCCACGAACCATTTAGCTGTTCGTATCTGATACAGCCAGGAAAAAAAAAATGGTGGGGAAAGGAAGGAATCTGGATGAATCCTCTGATGAGACTCAAAATCATCACAGCTCCAAAGCAATTRCTAATTGTCTTTAATCAGCTTCCAAGAAGCATTATAGAACATTTCTGGTCATTAAGCACACTTCTGTTCCTAGAAACAAGAACCACCATCCTGACAGAGCCTGATGCAGTGTGAAATGAGAATATTTAATAAACTGACAAAAGTAGGATAGCTGATAATGGACTGCCTCTAAAAATCCATGAAAGAACGGTTTAGTGTTTGATTTCATCACTTTTTGATTCCCAAATAGATTACCTAAACAACATAGCCTATTGTTTTTATTGATTTGCAAAAATAATTATTTCCATGATCATTGAGATGAACAGGTTTCAGTTCTCACTGAAACTCCTGAAAGTTCTTTGTGGATAAAAAAARTCATAAATACCTGAATAGCATTTAAATACTGTCTTATAAGTATTATATGTATAATACTTATATATTTATCCTTCATGAATTATTATGTGTAAAAATATCTCCTATATCAGCTACATATTGAAAGAATTCTTGCTCTAGATAGYGACTCTCTCTAAGGTAACTTCTGTTTATTTAATTCATCCCAAAGAAAGAAATGTAATAAAAATTCCAGCACTGTACATAATAATGCCTGCATAGATCAGGCTGGATTTGACCCTAAATTTAAAATTAAATAAATCCCAGAAGGAAAAATAAAAATAATTTAATATGGAACACATCTATCAATCAATAGTGAAAAATCTCCTTAGTTTCCAAAGTCTACTGTAGAAGCTGTGGATRTTAATTTTTTTCTCCTCAGAAACCTTGATATTTCTTTTCAATTTAATAAGAACTGTGAATCTCCTAAAGATACTTATATAATTCACAAGAAAATATTGAGGAAGAAACTAAAATCCCTCTGAGCTGAAATTTAATAGATTGCAGTTGGTTGCTCCAAATTGTTTGTGGTCAAAAGTATTTTAAAAGCACGGTGCTATTACATGATGAGTAAGTCAGGTTTTCTTTCCTTTGTTTTGTTTTGTATTGTTTTGAGCKTTTTTGAAGGAGTTTTGTCTGGTTTTGGTTTGGTTTGGTTTTTTGTTTGTTTGGTTGGTTTGTTTTTTTTTTGTTTTAAAATCTCCCATGCAATTTTTTTCCTGGAGTTGTCACCTTTAGCAAGTCTTACCTTAACCCAAATGCCAGATGTTAACCTCCCAAACTTGTTTTTGTGTGACTGCCTTTCCAGAAGCACAAACCCCTTTTCAGGGGTGCTGAGCACCCAAAAATCCACTTAAATCAGGAGTGGCTGTGGATACTGGGTGGCCTTTAAAAACAAATTGCAAGACAACGCTGCTGACATGGAGAAAGCAGCCCTGGAAGCTCCCAGCATGGAGAACACCCATTGACTCATCTGCTATTTCTATACATGAAAGATTGGAAAGCTGCTTTCTGCTCTGAAATCTTACAAAGTTCCTGGACCGTGTTCAGTCTCGTTATGGATTTTCTTCGTTTCCATTTCCTGAACGCACTTTTGCATTTTAAAGTAAATTAAATCTAATCCCTGAGGTGTTGTGCACTTCTCTGTGTGTGTCCATGCATGGTACACATGTGCTTCTGTACTGTGCTGTATTTTGAGCGAGCAAACAAAATCCTTTTTCTACTTAGAGAGCAGCCCAAAAAAAGGGRAACGAGATGAAAGGGATGATCTTAGTGCTGCTCCTCTGCCACAATCTCACCATTGGCATTTTGGTGAGATGTTTGAAAATCTGGGAAAATGTCCCCTTTACCAGACGGTTACCATATTTTTGACAAATTTGTAGCTTTGTGAACTTCTGCTGTTTCAGCAAAACTATACAGATGAAAAACCGAAGTTTAGCGCCGCTTGTACCAATATAACCAGAAAAATGATTTTTTGGTCTGGGATTTCCAGAGCCCTGTGCACAGTTCTGTTAGCCAACAAAAAAGGAGGGAAGGTGGAAGAAATGAATCATGTGGTGCACCATGGTGATATCCAAATGCATTTGAAATGCTCCCATACAAACCAAACTAAACCAAATTAAGCCAAAGCAAACCAAACCAAACTAAACCAAATTAAGCCAAAGCAAACCAAACCAAACTAAACCAAATTAAGGCAAAGCAAAGCAAAGCAAAGCAAAGCAAAGCAAAGCAAACTAAACCCAACCCAACCAAACTAAACCAACCCAACTCAACCCAACCAAGCCAACCCAACTCAATCAAACCAAACCAACCCAACCAAACCCAGCCCAACCAAACCCACCCAAACCCAACCCAACCAGAACCAACCCAAATCAAAGTAAACCAAACCAAACTGACTTCTTTGCACTGTCAGAAAAGTAAAAGTGTTATAAGGGRTAAATGTGTGGACCTCAGAGCAGGTGAGAAAAACTGGGGTCCTATAAGATGACAAAAAAATCAATGCTTAATCTGCCAAATGCCAAAATTTCATAGCTGTCTTTCAAGAGCAGAGAGGGTTTTTTTTTCTCCTCATTTTTACAGATATTCTTCAAAGTGAAAGCTACATCAGACAGCAAAGGAAGAGGGGATTTGTACAGGTTTAGTTTAATGGGGGAAAAAAACCCACTTAATACAGGTGCAAAAATTAAGCTTTTTAAAGTGCTCCTTGAAGAAATTAGATGGCATTGAACTGGGACACAAATCTGTGCAAAAGGGATTTCTCCTGCAAATACAGACCTTACACAGAGTTCTGAGACATCTCATTTAGCCATTGGCTGGCACAGAGGCAATGACTTCTAGAACTTAATTTTGATCATTCTTTGTAAGTTTAACACTGTTTCAGCTTCCCAGCGTGAGAAAAAAAATCCAGCCTTCCATTTATATGACACTAATGATTATTGCTTAATTATCCAATTTATTAAATTAAAAAATAATCACAAAGAGCCTTAAAAGAGACAGATTTTAACACATCCCTAAATTATATGCTTAGCACAATGCCCACCATCTCAAAGCATGTTCTATCAATTTTTGCATCAAGTAGAAAACAGGTCTAATGGTATTCTCCCGGCAAAACAAAGAGCTGCAAAGGCCTGAAAAATCACAGGTTCTAAAACTGCTTCTCTCAAACTGCTTTGAAATGCTGAATTACACCTTTGTGATAATGTAAAGAACCAAGGAAATTACAAATAAGTTACCTGTCCAAAAACAAGTCCGTGTTTACTCACTTTCTGGGTATACAACTAAAGCTTTTGAATTTCAAAAGTGACATCAGCAAAGTGTTTTGATCAGACAAGAGAGCAGATTGGCTGTTCAAGATTGTTTTCTGATCTATCTGTCTCTGGAATATTTCCTCTTATCCACCTTCTGAGACTTCATGAATTAATAGCATATGAATGAGAATGGGACAGTTCATTCAGTGGTAAAGAAAAATGTTCCTCTGCACTCACCCCTCATTCTCGTCTCACCTCGTTTTGGTGCTGCACTGTAAAGGGCTGAGGTGACCCTTGGGTTTGGGACTTTCTGTTGTCAGTTTGTGGAAGGACACAAGCAGTACCCATGGACTCTTCAAGAACTTCAATTTTCCTTCCACTCTTCCCCTGGTKAATTTTCTACTACAGATTCTTTTTTTCTCTGGGTTCTACAAATGCAGAATAAGATCCATCAGCTTCCTCCTCAAGGAAGAAGCTTGTGGATTTGTACATATTTCATTCTGCAGGCAGTCAGTGCTGCACAGAATTGGAGAGACAAGGATTTTTTTTWTTTTTTTTTTTTTAATCAACGCTTGTGTATGTGTGTGGAAGAACATTTTGATGCAAGTGATTTCATTTCCAGCAATAACTTCAGCTCTGTGACTTGAGAAGCCATGAGGAGGTAAACTTCACATCAACAACTTCACATGAACTTATTTTGTTATGTGATGTAACATTACCCAGACACCCAAGGACTATGGCTTTAATATGAAAATATTAAACTGTGCTTACTGGTGAGAGGGGCAGATTTTTGTCATTGTGAATTCAGCCTGTAGCATTAAAATATTCGACCATAGAATAGTATAACTATGGAATCAACCAAGGAAAATCAAATTAAAAGACAAGAATTTCTTGGGAAAAACACCTCCTTTTTCTTTTCTTCACTATATACAGATCTTTYCATGTGGAAAGCAGAAAAGTACAAAGAGATTCTTATTCATTTGTTCACCTTTAACATTCAGGAAGACAGATAGGCTACAAGCTGGATGTGTGTGGTATTGACATAAGAGGTATCACTGTAATTAAAATGGAACACTGAACTTTTATTGGAGAACAAGAGCGATGAGTGCCGAACGGTGACTTTCTCTTTAAAATATTTGGAAGACAGGCTCACACCATGACCTGCTTCCAGTTTCCAGTGGTATTAGGGATGAAGCCAGTATAAATCCAGTTGTCACAAAAGAAAAAGTTATAGTATATATTAAACCACAAAAAAATACTTTCAAATAACATTAAGGGTATGACTTAAGCCCACAAAAGCCAGGAAACTCAGAGTTAGGGCTGCAATCCTGTCCTCAATTCACCCCGTTTTGTTTAGGTATTGCAGCAGATGTGAAGGGAGCTACCTGAAGCGTGATGGTTTCCAAGGGATGGCCCAAAATTTGATATTTATCTGTCCTGGGTAGGGTTTGCTTGTTACACTAGAGTTGACAAAGCATTCTGATGGAGTGGAAGATTAAGTGACAAATAAACCTCTTTGTTAAATGTTAATATCATACATCCCTTTACCTGATTAATTTTGTGATCCATCTTCCTGGGTTTCAAATTGGTGATTTCTTTTGGAGATGTCTGCTGGGAATCATGTGAGCAGTGGACTAACCTGTGTCACACTCACAGCTCCAGACTGAGTGATCACAGAAACTGATACCTGAATGTGCTGAAGAATGAAGCCAAAACACCAAGGAAGCAAATTGGATTGATAATTAGCAATGAATCTCTGATGGAAAATCTGTGGTCATCTGATGAAAGGGATGAGACTCAAAAAAATTATCAACAAAAGTGAGTTGAAGGAAACTTTTGTCTGATACCCAAGAAAAATATGACTTGTATCTGTTAGAGTTGAAGGTGTAAAGAAAGATAAACAGCAAAACAAACACAGGCAGTTTAATTGAGCTGTATCTATGTCTTATGCTCACCAAAGTGAAGAGTGGCTGCTTTCTGGAACACCCAAAGACTTTTCATGTTTGTTATCACGAGTTTAAAAATATTCAGGGTTTTCACCAACTGGATTTCGGCCAACCTTTGGATAATTCTAGTAAATATTATGAATAATTCCTGCATCCCTGCAAACAGGCCATACTTCATGCGTTTGTCTTTGAGATTATTATATTCTGAGGTGCAGTTACATAGAAAAATGAAAAGTTTATGCTGACTGAAGGGCATCTGCACAAGTGTTTTCTGAAGCATGGTTAACTCACTCTTAATAATGTAACAAAAAAACGACACAGGACTTTGGCTTCATGTTCTACATTATTTTTAAGGAAATCAGCAACAACTGGTTTGGGTTCAGTGGATACCCTGGCACTGCAAATCCCTTCTCTCCCTCCCCTGCATTGCACAGGAGAATATCAGCGTCTCCATCATTGCAGAATCACCAAAATTCACACAGAGATGAATTCACGCTTTCCAAAAATTTGCACCATGAGTTACTTTAATTTCCCAAGAATTTCACGGAGCTGGAATGGGTCTAGGATCTCCAATCATCTTAAGAACTTGTGATTTTTGTTTCTGTGTTTCTTCATGTGAGGAGCACCTGTGATTCCATGTCTTTTTTGCAATAGTTTACCTAATAGCTCCATATTTCTTGGTTTGTACATTTTACTTTAATTTCAAGACAGAGCGTAAGGGTTTAATAAATGATATAAATGGGATTCATTTTTTTAAATCTCTCAGTGCTAATCTGAAATTGTGATGATTAATATCATCTCAAAACCTTAGGTCTGATTTCCTCACTCCCTGAACAAACTGAATTTTTGTAAACATGCTGCCACTTATAAAAATAGCATAAATTTTATTTTAGCTGGTGTTCTCTCATCCATGCTCAGAGTGAAAATGCTGGAAGCACAAAGTTGTTCTCGTTCTCCCATTCAAATTTAGAGATAAAAGATGGAGCCTACTCTTCCATAAATCCAGACTAATTCAGCTTTCAGGGCTAGACTGACCAGTCACTAAAGAATTGGGTTTTTTTTCATTTAAGCCTATAGGTTTGCATCAGATCAAGAGAAAGAAAAAAAATTGAAACAGACAGGTTTTACAGTTCCCCTCCAAAGAAAAGCTTCTTCTATGTTTGCTGGAAATCCAGCCTATTTTCCAAAAGATTTGGAGCCCTTGTTAAAATTCATGAGCTGGAGTCCATTTTCCAGAAGTTACCATACACCAGCTAAAATTCTATGACATTTTATGTTTGTCTTGTGAGCTAACCTCCCTCACATACAAGGCAGTACAACCTTTTCCCTACTTTTTCCTTGAGACTTAAGCTAGGTTTTATTAATTTATGACTGACTGTCTGAGAGGACACACAAATTCAGCTACCAAGACTTAAAAAAAAAAAACGCTTCTGTAATTCAACCATGTGCCTGAACATTCTTGCTGGATGACCTGATGTTTGCTTTGAGCTGAAGACATCCTCCATGCTGTAGCTGCTGCTCTCCTGATCCATTTCTGCCTTGTGAAATTAATTTAACTTTGTAATGAGCCCTCAGCCTCACTGAACCCAACTTGTAGGAGGCAGAGTTTCCACGAAATCATGAGCAAGGTGAAAATGCACCTGAGTTTTAATTTCTTATGGAGGGATTTTAATATTCAGCAAACTTAATATAAATTCAGTGCGAGACTTACCTTCTGAGCACAAAAATATTTTGACTTTTAACTTCAAACACTAATTCACAGGGAGAATATCAACAGGAGCTGCCTGTTGAACAATAGAACATTCTGAAACATTAAAAAATAAAGTCATTTAACTCAGGACAATGTTCTCACCTGCCACCTAAATCTGTTTAATTCAGAGTTCATTACAAGCCCTAAATGCAACCAATATTCCTTGAAAGGGCTGCAAATATTTTGAACAAGCCATGACCCAGTTTTCAGCACAGTTGAGCCAAACTATTTTTGCTGTTTAAATAAAAATAACAAAAATGCACATTTTTGCATAGTTTCAGCACAAAATTCAGGGGGCAGAAAGGGAAGAACTGTGGGCTGAGATGAGTTTCACCTTACAGTTTTGGAACAACCAAAACTCCAAGTTAAATGGACATGGTGAGTGCATGGAACCACAGGAACCAAAACCAAAGGAAAGGTCGGGATGGAATGTTATTACAGCTTTTATATCTGTCATGGTAGCTAGGTACTATCTGGCCCCCATGGCAGCAGAATTTAAATAATAAAGTACAATGAATAATAAAAATAATTTTTTGGGTATTTTTACATGACAATCTCACCATTGAGCCCACCACTAGAATAGTGTGTGCAATTCTTGACGTCCAGATTTAAAACAAAGATTTTAAAAAACTGTGCAGGGCTCAGGAAAGCAAAGTAAGGATGAATCACAATGTGGAAAATTAGTCATAGAATGACAGAACAGAACAACCCAGTCCAGTCAATTTGTCCAAGGATAACTAGATGACCTGATAATAGCTTATTAGTGATTAAATAAAAATACTTTTGGTAGTAGTTTTGTTGGGTTTGGTT
>NW_026624288.1:5229-6225 GCF_030028575.1 Malurus melanocephalus
GTCTTTATCTGATATTAAAAACAACTTTGTGGGGTGGATTGATCCTGGTTGCACACCAGGTGACCACCAAGTTACTCTGTCACTCCCCCTTCTCAGCTGGACAGGGGAAAGAAATATGTAGTTAATGGCTCATGGATGGTACCGAAACATTGCCATGCAAACACAATAAGTCTTGTTTAAAATTAATGCATAATCACTGATTTTTGTGGCAACAAGATCTTAAACTACTTTCCTCCCCCTTTTTTTTTTGTGACCATTTTCACTTTCCTGTATATATGAAATTAGCACTTAYATTTTCCTGCAGTATTTTCTTGTAGTAGATCTTAGTAAGACCAATAATGATTCAATTGCATTGTATCTAAAGAAATTGAATTAAGAAAATATTCCAGAAGAATACTCACTTTTATGATATGTGAATAAATTATTCTCTGTCTTCACTGGAAAACTTTCCTTGGTGCATTCTGAGTTTAGATAATACACTTAGGTCTCAATGGCTGTTTGCCCAACATTAAAAATATCTCTATCAAGCGGTAAACCCTTATACCCATACTATGGGCTCAAGGCTAATCTATTCTTTACTGGACTTTACATGCCCACACTGAACACTCTTTAACCCACACTGTGTGTCTTTATTCTCTCCTTGCTTGGGGATGGGTTGGTGGTGTGCATTTTTTCAGCCCAAAGCACCAGGGTATTTTGGTAATGTGATTGTCAACAAGATAAATGCTTCCAAGAGGGAATATTGAAGACAGACCATATGCTTCAAGAACTGATATGAAGGCACATAAGGGAGAAGCACRTATAACATGAGCTGAACTAAACTCAGTGATCTTATTCTGTAACAGTTCCAGAGAACAGGCTCTGGAGTGAACTGAAAATATCTTAGCTCTTCATTGTCCAGGCTCTCATCTCTTTTTGAGACAACCAAACTATTTTATGCCAAGCCATAAGCCATGTATTTTGTGATGTAGGTGAGCTTTATCAGCTGATGAGCTC
>NW_026624288.1:8333-9417 GCF_030028575.1 Malurus melanocephalus
GTCAAAACTTTGGGGAACTGTTTGCTACTTTAATTTGGATGATTGAATTTTTAAAACATATTATTTTTTTCTTTGAAGAGTGATTAGAGTTTGACAGCTCACTCACTTTATTTCCTCATAATGTGTGTTGTCCAGGAGCTAATGACATCTTGGTTCTGGTATGGGGACAATAAGACAATTTTAACTAAAATAATTGGAGAAACTGATGTAGTCAAGTTATTCTACTACATGTATTAATCCCAACTTCTCCACTGATGTGTACTTCACCTTACAAAACATAATGTACTATCAGAGAGTGATAGGTCATAGAAAATTAGTCACCATCATGTTACAAAAATTACATCTACAAGGTAGGAAATATCCCCTGCAGATCTTCTGCTGATTGAAAGTCCTGTGGATTTGGTGAATGAGAAAATCTTTCCCAGTACTGGTTTTTATCATGAAAACTCAAATTAAAAATTTTGTCCTCTTTTAGAAGTTATTGCTGAACTAAACATAACTGTTTCTGGAAATACAATGGTAGAATGTACAGTTCAGCCTACTATGCCTGCAGTGCAAAGCACAACAGTAATGGAAATTTCTTACAGAGATTATGGTCAGCTGGTAAACTGGAAAAGATACAGTAGTCATCAGGAAAAAAAAAAAAAATGGAGGCAAAAGCAAGCAGATGGGAAATGAAAGAATGAGTTCTGAGCTCTCCTAGGCTATGAAACACAGTCCTCATGGGAGACCACTGCCTTCTATTCTACTGCTGTCTACTCTGCTGTCTCTCCTGAACCAGTGGAGACACCAAAGAGAGACAAAGAAAAGTTGGTATATAAAACAGGATGATATATAAGACAGTCTCAGTGGTTGGGGAGGTGGGTGGAAGTGTCATAAAATTTAAAAGCCTAAATCAATGTTTACTTACTCAAATATTCAGCTACACTGACACAAGTATTGTCATTCCTCCATAAGACATATTCAGACTTCTATCCAAGAAAGTGCTCAGATCTATGCCTCTGTGTCTCACCTTTATCAATTTCCTGTCTAGAAACCTCAAACAGCTGTACAGAAACTAAAATGGGTGGAAAAATTTATCCAG
>NW_026624288.1:9594-14989 GCF_030028575.1 Malurus melanocephalus
CATAAAATTTAAAAGCCTAAATCAATGTTTACTTACTCAAATATTCAGCTACACTGACACAAGTATTGTCATTCCTCCATAAGACATATTCAGACTTCTATCCAAGAAAGTGCTCAAATCTATGCCTCTGTGTCTCACCTTTATCAATTTCCTGTGTAGAAACCTCAAACAGCTGTACAGAAACTAAAATGGGTGGAAAAATTTTTCCAGTGCAGAAGTAAAGATGAACTTCACACTGTCTTATGAGGATTTCTTGTGTTCTCTGATGAAATGCTCKGTGTCCCAGAAGAGGCCTGGAAATTYARTACATARGATCATGTTGCCCATATTTAAAGYACACAATTATCTTACACAGCAGTGATTGCTTCAGCCCTGAGGAGCTTCAGTATCATCAATAATCTTCAAGAATTTTTCCTAACTAAGAGAGACAGTGTCAAGAATGGTCACTAAATCCTGCTTATCTTTGTCCACATGATTATTTTAATTAATTTGATTGAGATTAATTAGCTTAGTAAGGTGGTTGTCTTCCCTCTCTGCTCTTGTTAGGCCACGCAGGAGTGCCTTGTCCAGTTCTGGGCTCCGCAGTTCAGGGAAGATGAGGAACAATTGGAAAGGGTTTAATAGAGGGCTATGGAGAGAATTAGAGGGCTGAACGATCTCTCTTATGAGGAAAGACTGAGGGAGCTGGGCCAATTCAGCCTGGAGAAGAAGGAGAGGGGGTCTTATAAATACAAATATCTTAATGGGGAGCATCAAGAGGATGGGGCTAGACTCTTTTCAGTGGTGCTCACTGATGGGATAATGGACAATGGGCACAAATTAAAACTCAGGAAGTTCCATCTGAATATTAATAAAATTGGAACAGGATGCCCAGAGAGTTTGGGGAGTCTCYTTCTCTGGAGATATCCAAAACCTGTCTGGACACTACTCTGTTCAACCTGCTTTGGGTCACTCTGCTTTATCAGGGGGGGTGGACTAGAACTCCAGGTGTTCCTTACAACGTCAGCCATTCCATGATTCTGTGTTTCTTCATAGTGCTGACCTTGCARTTTAGCAGTTTAAATGTGGGATTTATTACTATTTGGCAATTTAAATGGAACTATTCACAAACTCAAATATAAGCTCCTAAAATGCATTAAAAGGCCTAGAAAAAAACCAAAAAAAMCCGTGGAGTTCTCAGGCATGCCTTTGGAAATACTCCTGAAGACAACTTTCCTGCAGCGCTAGCAAGAATGCAAAGAAAGTTGCTGTGCCTACAGAAACATTATTGTTGAACACAGCCATATAATTTAAGCAATTGTTTTTGACAGGTCATATAGTAATATAGAAGTCACCTGAGGCATAAGTTCATTTTGTCATGTCCAGTTTATATACATCAGACAGGAAGMTGACCTACAAAACCARCATTTCAATGGGACTTTGCTGATTTCCACAAGCTGAGGACTGGACAACTGACTTTTAAGACTGTTTTGTGATTATGTTTAGAAATTACAAAGGTTAATTCAAAGATGTGATTTWAAGAGCAGATATTTGATCTTACCTGGCAAAAGTTACATATTGAAGGAGATGTGCTGTGTATCATACTTACTATATCACAGGCACTGGCATCCAAGGTTCTTTTTGGYRCACCTCTTAGTGATAATAAAGAAGTGAGCTCACAATAGAGTATTCTAGATGTTGTTTAGGTAGAGAGAGATGGAAAAACTGAAACTCAACACACTGCTTTGCTCAGCAGTAGTTAGTTACGCAGCAGCAGGTAGCTATGTGTCCCTAACCCAGAATTCATACTTGCTTAGAGGCTAAATATTCCATCTAAATTTATTTTTATGCAATCATTATGTTTTCAGAATTTTTCAATTGAATTTTCCACCAGTCAAAAAAAAAAAATGTTATGAAAAGCTTTGAAAAAGTGATTTCCATAATTTTTAGAATTTATATATATATATACACTACTAGTAAAATATATTATMACATAATCATTATAAGTAAATTTTAAAATGAATGGTTTTAGTCACCGTTTCTCACATTTCTATTTGTTTCTACTTCTATTTGTTTCTATTTCTATTTCTATTTCTATTTCTATTTCTATTTCTATTTCTATTTCTATTTCTATTTCTATTTCTATTTCTATTTCTATTTCTATTTCTTTCTATTTCTATTTGTTTCTATTATTTCTATTTCTATGTCTATGTCTATTTCTATTTGTTTCTATTTCTATTTCTATTATTTCTATTTCTATTGCTATTTCCTCTTTATTTTCCCATGCTGGTGTAGAAAACTAAATAAAAGAGAAAAACAAACTGAAGGTGAATCTTCAGTTTAGATTTTGGGCAACATATCAAGAGTTCAGAGTTTTTAAATAGTTTTGGGAAGAGTCTTTGAAGTTAGGTTTTATTTTAATTTTTTCATACACTATTATGCTTTTCTTTGTCTACTCACCAATATAAGAAACCACCATTATTATACCTGAAAATAATTACATTCACAAGGAACTCTCACTACAAACAATAATATTTGCATACCTGATTAAATCATATCTATCTAAACTAATAATCACACAATAATTTAGCAAATTGTTTCCATATACACTAACACTGAATTCTACAACTATTTGTAGGAATAGCACTGCTTTTCTGATACTACAGGCTGTGTAAGTATTTCACTATGGAAAAATGTAATGTCATTAAAAAAAAATCTGTTAAAGGGAAAATCTTAACTATCATCTAAAACTTGTACAAGTGACTGTGAACTATTTCAGGCAGAAAGTACTCAGAAATAACCAGTTTTGTACATTTATTTTGTATTTTTCCAACAAAATTTAAATTGGATTTTTGCATCTTTATTTTCTTTCTTAATATCAGTCATCTAATTATTTAATATAGAGAGGAATAGCAGAAAGKGAATTAAAACTTTTGGGCCAGATATATTTAGCCTTTAATTCCCATTGCTCATGCATTTTGGCTTCCTGAGATGCAGTTATTGTATGCAAACACATTCATGAAATGGGAAATCCCAATGGTCAGATGTTTCTTCAATCAGGCATGAAGAGAATGGAGAGAAAGTACTAGCAAATACAAATATCAACAAGAACACCTTTTTTTTTCCTTCAGTAGTCCTGTTAAAAACGAAAGTATGAAAAAACTGAAGTTAAAAAYTGAAGTATGAAAATTCTTCACATGCAGAAATTAATTTTTTCATGCTGATATTCCTTTACATCAACTATTTTTGTATCATTAGTGTGTGTAATTCAATGTCTCTCCACTCCTTCCAGATCAGCTGGCTTATAAGCCTTGTGCACCAGTCCAGCTATGTAATTTCTCTATTTTCTACATATCCACAGGGCATTCTTCCATGTATTTTGARTTTAGATCCTGCTTTTTGGTTTATTGGAGGGAAAGGGAGGGGGGAAGAGCAGTTTGTTTTTTTGTCTTTCTCTGTTATTGCTTATTTCCTCTTCTAGCTCTTCGTCTAGGCAATTTGTCTTTAAAAGTTCTTGTTTTACCACTGTCTTTAAAGAAGATAACTTACTCAAAGTTAAGAGTAGTTGCTGTTTCAGCACCTATCAAAAACACTTTTAAATGTGTTTTTATTTCGTAATTTTTTTACTTGTACCTCAATGTACTGAGCAAACACACTATGTCAAATGATTTTTAACATGCACAGTTTTTCTGAGTAAACTTCAACAACAAATTAATAATCATCAATCCAATGCTTAAAGAAAATATGTATAGCAAATTTTACAAAATTTATATCTTGCCATTTTTTAAGTATCAGCAGCAACTTATGATGCTGGAACTTATGGATCTTGGAAGCGTTCAAAACTTTTTGCATTTTTAATTACAATACAGTCTTTATCATTGATATATCAGTTTTGCCATAATTTACAGAATAGTTATATATAATATAATCATTTAATAAAAGTAGATTTCAGGTTCTTACAGATGTGATATGTTTTGTTTTTTTCCACGAAGTCCATAGTCAKCCATATTGAACCCAAACATGTAGGAAGACATAGGTGGAAGTATATTAAATCTGACAAATGACCTCCCATGTGCAAAGGAGGAAATAAAGATTCATTCTCCATGTTTGTGAGATCATTTTGATGAAAGGAAGGCTAATTGAGGGTGACATATATTCTAAATCTAATTCAAATCAGCGTTTTTACATGAAGACTCATCACATTTCCAACAGTATTCTCTACCATAAAACAGCTTAGTAAAGACATWGTGAATTAGATTCTGGATCTTTCTTTAAAAAATGCTTCAAAATAATTGACATTTTTAGTAGCAATGAGTTTTCAGTCTTAATATTAGTACAAACAAGGTACCTGTGGTATTTCATGTCTTCTGTGAGAAGATGCTGTTGGAGGATGACCACAAATATGATCASAGAGATGGAACACCTCTCCACTGAAGACAAACTATGAGAGCTGAGGTTCAACTTGGAGAAGAGAAGGCTCCAGGGATACCTTGTTGAAGCCTTCGGGTTGTAAAAGGTGCCTACAAGAAAGCTGGAGAGAGGCTGTTAGCAAAGACATGTAGTGAGAAGACAAAGTATTGGCTTTAAATTGCAAGAGGACAGCTTTAGTTTAGATATTAGTAAGGAATACTTTACTGTGAGGGTCACAAGACACTTTAACAGGTTGCCCAGAGAAGCTGTGGCTGCCCCATGCCTGGAAATGATCAAGGCCAGRTTGGATTGGGCTCTGAGGAGCCTGATGTAGTGGAAGGTGTCCCTGCCCATGGCAGAGGAGATGGAACTGGATGATCTTTAAGCTCCCTTCCAACACAAACCATTCCCCAGCTGTATTCCTTCATAATACAATTCATATTTCTGAGAAAATTGCAACTAATATGGGAGTATGTTTAGGGAATGTGGGAAAATACAGGATTCCTTCCTGTAAAAAAAAAATCACCTCAAAACCATTGTAACATTAAATTACAAGCTTTTTCTCTGGCATTCATTACATWATCAAATTTAAGAACAAATTGTATTATTTTCTCTTTAAAAATGAGGACTACCATTAAATACTGCTGTTTCTCATTTAAATGGTAAAAAAAAATCTTGAGATCATTATTAACTTATCACATAATTAATTATTAATTCCTTAAAAAGGTTCATATCATCTCACACTATTAATTTTGTTTAAGATTGTGTAGGTAATACATGCTATGAAAGAAATCATGAYAGTTTTTCACAGAAAGATGGAATTTCATCTTGAAGAAATGAAATTACAAAATRTATGAAATTATGGGATAAAACTCTGGATAACYTTGTGCAGTGAGTGGCCAGGACAGAATATTTAGGAGATTTTCTACCTGAATGCATAGGTAATACTTTTCAAACACTGAAATTAAATTTACGTGTGAATATTTTTATGTAAGGAAGGATGATG
>NW_026624288.1:15999-18187 GCF_030028575.1 Malurus melanocephalus
TAGTTTACTCATGTAAGTATTTTCCTGTGCAATAATTTACAACTTCTGTCACCTTCCCAATCTACTATTAGCAACTTTGGATATAAGGAGAGCAAAAGGAGAACTGTAGTGTGTAACTCAGGGTCTGTTTCTTGTAATGATTGTGTTCTTCTTTTAAGGCTTCATTTATTCTTGACAGAAACAATTATGTAGAATTATGTGGAATAATTATATCAAAGGCAGGTGGTATGCAGTGTTCAAATTAGAAAGTACAGAACATTGTTTGACTGCTATCTAGAATATCTCAGACATTGAATAAAAGTTTATATCAAGAGGCAACAATATTACACCTTTGTAATTTATTATTTAATTCAAATATAACAATATTCATGGTGTAAGTAGACAATATGCAGAAATAATCCAAGCATAAGTCCATAGCTAGGGGTTACTTTACATTGAAATGCATATTTTTACCTATGGAAAAATAATTGAGTTTATAGGATAAACAATTGGCATGTAAATATAAACATAATTAAAAAAATAAAATAACACAAAATTTTAACTTTACCACTCTATTTTTATTCAATGTTACTTCACAATTTTTCATTTGCTTTAACTGTAATAATGGTAGCTGGAATAACTGCAATGTAAAACTAAAGAACATTCCCAAAAGKGATGCTAGTGGAAAGTAATTTCATATAATTTCATATAATAGTAATTTCATATAATCATATGTCTTAGTTTGAAGCGGACCTTTAATATCATATCATATCATATCATATCATATCATATCATATCAATCATATCATAATCATATCATTCCACCCCCCACCAATGGCAGGGATACCTTTCACCAGACCAGGTGGCTGATTTCCCCATCCAACCTGGCCATCACTTCCTGGGACATCCAGAGCTTCTCTGGGCAACCTGTTCAAGTGCCTCATGACCCTCACAGTTAAGAAATTCYTCCTAATGTCTAAATCGTCCCTCATTCAGTGTAACACTRTGAACCTTTGTCATATCACTAAGTGCCCTTGATATGGTGGGTCTCTATTGGGTTTTTATGGCCAGATTTTGGTAGTGGGAGGTCTGCAGGAGTTCCAGTGGCTTCTGTGAGAACGTGYTAGAAGCTTCCACCACATCYGGCAGACCAAAYTCCAGGTGGCTGCCGGGCAGATGTACCTCTGGCCAAGGCTGAGGAAAATTAGAAATTATGAAAATGGCTCCATGATATTTAAGAAGGCAAAGAACAAAAGCGATTGTTTTGTGATAATTGTGACCAGAGAGGGGCGAGGTGAGAACACAGGAGAGAAACRGCCCTGCAGACACCAAGGTCAGTGCAGAGRGAAGKAAAGGAGGTGCTCCAGGCACTGGAGCTGAGATTGCCCTGCAGCCTGTGGTGAAGACCATGCCARAGCAGCTGAGCTCCTGTGACATATGGAGGACCACAGGGATGCAGAGATCCACCACTGGAGCAGGTGGATGCCTGAGTAGAGTCTGTGAACCCATGGGTTTTACCTGTTTTTACATTTCACTGTGCTTAAGTCCACAAGAATGAAATTGGTTTATTCTCTGACATTTTACTGCGTTGCATCAATTTCTTTCCTCTTCATTGGAGGAAAAATGTACCATCCATAAGCAAAGGGCATGTTTTGCAAGATAAAGATAATATCAATTTCCCCTAATATATCTTTCTTATAATAATTTGTCTTTGATCTTAGAATACCCTGAGTTAAAAGCCACCTACAAGGGTCAAGTCCAACTCCTGACTCCTCAAAGGGTAACCGAAAAGTCCAAGCATGTAAGTAAGAGAGTTGTCCAAATGTTTCTTGAACAGCGGTAGACCYGGGGCCATGACCAACTCCCTGGAGAACTTGTTTCAGTGTTTGGCCACACTCCCCATGGTRATTTTTTCCTAATATGCCACCTGAAATTCCTCTGACATTGTTTTAAACATTCACTTGTCTTATCACCAGACAGAAGAGATCATTGTCTCTCTCTCCCTCATAAGGAAATTGTAGTGAGCAATGAGATCACTCCTCATTCTCTTCTCTAAGCTGAASAAATCTAGTCTCCTCAACAGCTTCTCCTAAGTCATATCTTCTAGACCTTTCACCATCCTTTTTTCCCCTCTTCTGGACACATAGCACTATTTAATADCTTTCTTATATTGTTGATCCCAGTCCTGCAACAGAACTCAAGGGGAGGC
>NW_026624288.1:20161-21211 GCF_030028575.1 Malurus melanocephalus
CTGAAGGTATATACATACATTCTAAAGATCACAATGAGAACAGGATTTCATTAATTTTCTTTTGCTTTTCCCCCCAACATTTTCATGAGAATCCTGCCAGCTACATTATCCCTAACATTTYGAAGGCTTTTGAAATTTGAAGATTGAATCTGAAATGTCCTGAAAATGAATTTATTTATATTCTTCAAATAGTTGACAGTGTGGTGGAGAACTGAAGATTCCAGATTTTCTTTCTTTTCCTGCCCCTCTCCTTATTTATGTATTYATTTATTTGTTTGTTGTTTCCAATTCATATGAGCTAGTAATATGTTATACCAGAGAGGCTGTTTGAAAACAAAATATTTATTCTTACCCAACACTGAGTTTTTGAGCATGATGCCAATGTTATCCAACTTGCATGCCAATCAGCTAGGTCGGTACTTTGACAGCCTKGACAATCAATGTGCTRCCTAGGAAAGGAAATACTTTGTGCTAGTACTTTTCATTATGTAGGAAGAAAATTATCTTACACAYTTCTGTTGTCAGGGACATCAAAAGCATTAATATCCTGGAATGAAAATATGGCCTATGGTTTTTTCACTAGTATTACAAGAAAGGATTATTATTGCTGTTAAAGACCTCTTCCATGGACCTAGATGAGGTCAGAATCTSTAACAATGATTTACAGATAGCAAAATTTATATCTGACATTATAAATGTCCGAGGAAGAAATTTCAGCAATGGAACCTCTGTGTCCTGGGGCCCTGCTACTTATGATGCCAGACTGCCTCTTTTGTAAAACCCTAACAAATCTGAAAGTCCTTTCTGTTTTAATTGTGCCTTAGACTTCAGTATAGAAAATGTATGTCTCTGTAAAAATCTCTTTTGTGGAACTGAATTCCAAAAAAACCAACCTGTGCTCATTCTCCGGGAACCACTAATCCCAAGACCTTCAAGTTTTCAGGTCGACTTCTGTAAAGTAAAACCTTTTTATCTTGTTTTCCTAAATATTTTCTTCATTAGTTACTTTAGGGTAGGCACAGAGACTGTCTTGATAGAAGAAAAACATTA
>NW_026624288.1:23173-24398 GCF_030028575.1 Malurus melanocephalus
CTTTTGTATTTTACCATTCACTTTCTGCCATTCTGTCACCTGAAATGCACRGCCAGGTAATGCTAAGTAAACTTAGTGCTACATTCATTTTYAGTTGTGTAACAGGAAAATAGATATTTTTATATAGGAACAATAAGTTGATACTTCTAATCTATAGGATAAACTTCTTAACAATTTGAAATTTTAGATAAACAATACTTAATAAATGTTTATTTTCTGGGTTTTTTTGGGGGTAAGAAATATGCATTTATCAATAATGTAAAAAGTGAAATAAGCACAATTAATCTTAAGTGCTGCAATTAGAAAAAGAAAATCCTTTTCTTCAGGTGGATATCTTGCATAAAGTATTTCCATACTTACTATATTTCTACTTTACCTATGCACAAATAAAAAGCATGTTTACTTTGGGTCGCATATGCTTAGTATGTATTTCAGGTTTTGCTTTTTAAAATGAAGAATGAATAAAAATTGTGACCACATTGAATGATAACTTTTTAATTAATTAAGTATAAAACACAGCATCATAAATAAACTTTAAAAATTTCTTAATTTATGTCATATTTTTTCATATCTGTGATTGCATTCAATTTTTCTGATTATAGGTGATCTCTTCAAATCATCATCTAGATGAATTTACATCTTCAAGAAGAATAAAATTAAAAAAAAATTAAAACCTTAATAAAATTTACCTTTCATGGTAAATAATTTCAACTTGCCCTTGTTTCTTTTTCTTTTTTTCATAAATTGCCAAATAAATTTTAATTCTATTCACATTGAATTACATCTACAATGCCAAAGACTTTGCTATGATCTTGCGGTGACACGAAGTCTTACTCCTGCAGCAGCTGTATTTCAGAGACAGATTTTTGGCTAGTTTTCATTTGCTCTAAATTTAGAAATCTCCAGTTCGGCATGAGAATGAGCTCTTGTTCTTATAACTACTTTCTTCATAGCTGCTTGTAGAGTAATGRGTGCAGTTCATACATTTACTATGATAGGAATTCATAATAAGAATGATGAAAAAAGACCCTCCAAATCTCTATGGGCTGTTTATGAGAAGACAGTTTBGTTGTTTAAAATTAGTTGAGAAAAATTCCAGTCTTGCTGCTTCAGGGGACAGGCCTATATAAAATAAAAGGTGTCTGAAAGAAATAATTTTGATTTGGATAGTGTCCTGAAGGACATGATACAGATAGCTGAAGGAGCACCACATCAGTTTAGAGAT
>NW_026624288.1:25813-65524 GCF_030028575.1 Malurus melanocephalus
CTCTCATCACGTCTTGACTGAAACAATAGGGAAAAAAATCTGCCAAACACATTCTGACTTTGACCCCATGTTTCTTGTTTTATGAATTATGAACCTATGCAAGAACSAAATSTGTATCCATAACTGTTTTTTAGGTGACTAGATATTTTTWAATTTTTACAGTATGAATAAGATGTGGGATTGACAGAGCAGTCCCTCACTTTACTCAGTCACTTGGAAGTCTTATTCATTCCCAAGATGTACTGTTGGCAGCTGCTAAAAGAGACATTAACACTTTACCCTTTTAGTAGTTTTAGGTAAACTGCAGCAAGAAAATGGTGTGGATTAGCAAAATATGTGGGATGAAATACAAAACTGCTCAACCAAAGGCTTTCTTCTGAGCTGTTGGATGCTTGAAAAAGACTGTGACAAAGAGAGGGTGCACCTGAAAGGGTTGCTGAATGCTTGAGTGGCAGCTCTCTGTATGACAAGTCTTGGGGGATTGGGTACTTAAATCTTAATTACAAAAAACAATCATCATCAGGTATTAAAACTCTACAGGGAAATTGAAAGACTCAGAGAAGAGAATCCCAATAGTGGAGATGTGCTCTACGCAAATTTAATTGACTCATATTATACAAATAAACCTGATAAATTAAAAAAAAAAAGTACCTGTAAGAAATTGTTTGAGTGATTCTACTACAGACCAGATGCTGTGAGAAAGATTGGGGGTGGGATTTTCAACCTGAAGAAACTCAGTGACTGCTTAATGAAGAGCTAAAAATGCCACAGCTGACCAACTTTCTTAGAACAATTTGTAATGCATCTGAAAGCAGAAAATCTTTTAGATCATTCAATGTCAAGCATTTGCAAAATATAAATTGATACATTTACATGTTATTTAGGGTTTGTCATGCCTCTATGATGCAAGCATGAAAAAAAAAACCATTTTGAAAAACTACATGGGTGCAAATGGAAGTGTCTCTAAAAAATGRAGGAGGACTTTACCTGCAGAGGTGTAATAAAAATATTGGGTTATACTATCATTCTCTGCAACTGAAGGAGAGCGGCACTCATTGTCAGTGATGGATTTTGTGGTAGCGGTGAGCAGGAGTGTAAAGCAGGACTCAATTTGGAGGAAATGATTTTCTAGTTAAACAGTGGCCAATTTTAGATCTTTTCAGACACAAAAAGATAGTTCTGTCACACTCAATTCACAGTATAATTAACAATGGCATCTTTTTTCTTACATRTTTACTAACCACTTTTGTTATTGTACATGACTGACCTAGCAGGAAAAACAAAGTTTCTAAACATAAAAAGTTCTGCTTAGAGTATACTGCATTTGTTCTTCATTTTCTTTATCAGCCCTATTAACAACAGCAATGGTCATAGTGACAAAAAYACAGTAAGCTGCTTCTTCATAATCTTTAAAGAGAAAAAAAAAGTCAATTTCTATTGTCTGGAGAGAAATAGCACRGTGTGCTTCTCATCTACAAGTCATGGTTCAGCTCTATACTTCTCTAGTGACAGGTTAAAGCAAAGGCAGGTTAAGCATTGTCCAGATTTCTTGGACTGTCTTGGCATTTCTACCATGATTCACAGCTTCATCTGAATTAAATGTTTTTCTGAGCATGATGCAAGATGGACTAGGAATGATCAAAGTTATCAACAAAAGSGAAATTCCTTGTGAGTCCTCCCCTAATACTTTATTGAATACAATTCTGACTGTGGAACCAGGAGCAAGCATATATGAGGGTGGGCTGGCTTTGCAATAAGTAAAATAAAATAGCATGGAACTACCCCCTCCAACTTTACTATTATGCCAACTTTTCTAAAGCCATTTCACAAGAGGGTCAGTCTCTTTCCCCAAAGAGAAGAAATTTAAATGAGAAACTTAAACTAGATGGCTAACATTCAGGCACTTAGAGGAATGAATGAGGAATGACTGATGCATGAACTTTGAAATACTYAGTATTTAACATATGCCATCTTACCTTTAAAATATTGGCTGCTGTAATTTCCCCTCCCTTTCATATCACAAGCTTCAAGGAACTTATGACTTCAGTGGCAGACTCTTTGCTCATAGAATTCCTTTTAAACTCAGTGGGAACTCAGATTGTGGAATCTGTCAGATCAAATCCTCTCTTCTTTGGAAATGCAAAAAGACATGATTGAATAGGGAGTAAGGTACTATACTATCAGACCAACAAGATTGCTGGGGTTTTTTTTGTTTGTTTGTTTTGTTGTTTTTTTTTTTTTCCTAACATTTAGCTTATTTAAAGTAGCTATGAAGTTTACAATAACAATATTCTGTTTATTAAAAAACCCAAAAAACAAACAAAAAAGAYATCCTCCTCACCCTATTTTTGGCTAAAGCAAAATAATTAATTCTTCACAAGCTGTTGTGTAAATATATAAATTGTTTAGCTGTTTTTACCACCAAATACCCAAATGAAAAAAAAACAAGAAAAAAGACAAAGCATTTAACACTAGAAAAAATGTTGGTAAATGAAGTTGCTATCATTAGAGGCTGGAAAATTATAGTCATTAAAAAGCTACCCGCTGATACAATTTCTCTAAAAAGGTTGGAATTTCACTCTTCAGGGCACCTTAAAAACATATACYGACAGTTTAAGTTATAATGAACTTGTAATATGTTATGATGTTTGACCAAAGTTTATAAACAATGAAATAAATTTTGAAGAACAAGTAAACAAATAAAATCCTATTTTTTTTTGTTGCATGTAGTCCTCTTTGCAAAAATGCAGTGTTAATACTTTAGTTGCAGTAATTATTTCTGTCTTATAGTACAATTTTCCTCATAAACCTTTCCTTAAACATACTTAAGTGAATTCTTGGGAAGAGTCCATAGATTTTTGTAAAATAAATCATTGCAATTTCTATCACAAAATTATAGGGAATGATAGTTGATCTAGACATAGTTCTTATCAATGWATTATTTTCTGTAAAACAGTCTCATCAATTTTTGGTAATAACCAATATGCATGGATTAACTCTTGYGTGTTTGTTGTCCATCAGTGTAAAGATAGCTCTATAGCATTATTGTGTGAAGGCTAAGAGTGCACAGAGGCATTTCTCTGAAAAATCTATAAGCACATGTTTATGAGTTTCCCATGCATTCCTTACTCTTATAAATAGTAGCCTGATAAACACTTACAGACATGAATATTCTCACTGTCTTTTCAAATTACAGCATTTMACTGTGMAGCTGACCACACTAAGGATTCTTAATGATCCAATTAAAAATTACCTTATTTAGTGGAAATCTTTCCTGTTGTGATTAACAAAAGAAATGGAAAATCAAGATTCTGATCTTGCTGAGTTTGATTACATGAGCATTAAAGTTGCTTAAAGCAGTGGGTACTACAGAAATATGTCTCAGTCACCCTAATGTTTTCTTGTTACTGTTTTGTTACTGTTTTGAGCCAGTTATGAGAAGAGGAATAAAACTTCCTTGCCACGCTGTATATGGCACCTTCAACCTAACACTAAAAAGTTCTGTTAAGCACTTGATTGACCCCATAGTGCTGCCTCGTTGCTAACATAATAACTATGCCTGCTTGATAACATTTTTGATGGAAATCTTCCATCAAGAAACTAATTTTCAATGGGATCTGAATAACCTGCAGGGGGTTGTTAATTTAGAGGAATTTTTGCAACACAAAGTCAAAATACGATGCTTTGATCAAACCAAAATGCTTTCATTTTGACAGTTCTATTTTTATTTATTTTATAATGATGATGTATGTATACATTATATTTCATATTATGTTCCTAAAATCTAATACTGGTTATACTACTATAATATTAGAACTTCTGTTGAAATATAAAAATGTAAGAATTAAAATTATAATCTTTAAAATAAATGCATATTTGACTCAAACAAAGCTTAAAATGTTGAGTTTCCCTTCAGTAATGTATGTTTATCATCTGAATGAGAAGAAAATTGGAAGGAAAATGGTCTTCTGATACTAAAATTTTGCATGGAATGGAAAGGTATAGTTTTTGAATCCTATTCTTGATTACACRAGAATTCTAAATGCTCAGACTTACACAAACACATTCTACCCTAATCAAGAAACTTTTAAAGTAAATTCTACTGTGGTTACATATTCTAGTACTGTCATCCAAAAGAAGAGAGGATTATGTTATAGAGAGCCTCGCACTATGTAAGAATGAGGAATGCTGAAAAATGTGAAGAAAGGCAAAGATAGAAATACTGATGCAAGGAACAGGAATATCATGAGAARAATTCTTTCACTATTTGCAAAGGATCATTTCCTCTGTGTCTAGGATAGCCAACATTAGTCTTTAACGTTATGCCAGTTCTGAATTTACCCAGGAGGAAGAATGCCATTTACTGAATCATCGTTAATGCAGTTTAGAGYTGATTCTAATTCAAACATGGTTTTCAGCTTTGAAATTAACTGATAAAATGCTCCAAAGTGACTTGGAAAGAAAAGCAGAGATTTGCTCTGTCCCTGGATTTGCTTCTTTATATTTTTTGTCTTTARAGATGTTTTTAAAATGACAGTTATAAAGGAAGAATTCTGTTATTTGAATTTCTCTTATTATTTTGTTAATTTGTTTTGGTAACTCTACAGTGTTGAGGTTTGTTGGTTTTTCTTTTTTTGGGGTGGGCAGGCTGTTTTAAAAATCTGTTTGCAGTCATAATTAAGAAAATGGTTAAACCTGCTGTCAATTAACTTAATTGATTTAAAAAGTTGATGGGCGCCAGGAATGGAAGCATTTTGCCTGCAGCTGAGCTGAATACAAGAGTAATTTATTTTAATTATGAATGGTGAAGGAAAAATTGAGCAGAAATACTGTGTGGGAAACCCTCAGAGGGTTAAAATAAACATGTACAGTGGTTAGTGGTAATGTTTCTGATAGTGGATTCAGATTTATTAAACCTTTTAATATTAGAGCCATAGAAGGAGTTTAAAAATAATTGGACAAATACATTTTATATTAAAAGATGATCTTCCTTAGAAGACTCTATAGAACTGAATCAAATTTAGTGGAGATGTGAAGAGTGGCAGTTTATGCAGKAAGTGTCAGTTGATCAATAAAACACTATTTAATACAGGAAAAACAACCTAATTGGCACAGATATGATAGTCTATGAGTGTGCAAATTCTAAAGTGAATATAATTCACTTGACTTGAGGCTATGGATGCTGTAGTCACAAAAATTTTTCCAGTTCCCACAGGTTGTACAAATGACTTGTCATAAATTGTTTTTTGAATATCTAGGGTCTCAGATTTAATTCAGCTATGAGCAGTAAGAGATATTTTTTAACTGGAGGTGAACTAGAAGGAAAGTGTTCCTGTGGATTAACCTGAATTTCTAATGAATGTTGATTTAATGTGTTTTGAACCTTTTTTATGAGCAACACAATCAAGCATACCTTTTTTTTTATCCCGTAAATATTATTTTTAATTTTTAAAGTATTTTTCTTGACAAATGAACAAAGCATTTGGGGAAGGGAGCCTTTTGTGTCTGGCTGTAACTTCAGGCTGAAAATAAAGTCTAAAAACCAGTTCACGTAGGACGAATTAAAAATTCGGAAGAGAGTATTAGTCCCAAATAAGTTGTGATTGAATTTTGTCTGTAGTTTAAAGGACTTCTAAGGTTTTTGAAATATTGTGTTTCATAAAAGAAGGGACCATGGATCAGGAATTCAATCTGATAGCTTATCTAAAAACGTGAAAGAAAATGTTTGTGAAGTGTTGTGTAAGTGCAAGTAATTTAGTAGTGCTATAAATAAGTCTGTATAAAAGACATAAGTGCTATAGATACAGTAATAGAAAATTTCCCTATAAATTAGGAAAGATAAGCAAAGAGTGAGCTCAATTTAAAAGTTTATGACAATACCCTAGAAATGTAACATTACCTTAGTAATGCCCATGATGACTTTGTTTCCTTTCAGGGTATTAGAATGGAGAAAGTACCTGTGTTTTCCTATGCGTGATATGATCTACAGAATTTTATTTTAGTCAATTTTGGTCTGATACACTAACTACAGATAGATATGCTCAGATCAATATGCTCCTCACATGTGAAGCCAAATATTAGGCACTCAACATTTCTGAAACGTTACATTCAGGTTGTGATGTTTACTGTTCCTAATATACTAGGAAGTCTTCAATACACTTTGTTCTCAGTGAGCCTTTATGATTATTAGATATTTCACCTAGCATTTCTTATTTTAAATATCCATTCAGTTATTTCCTTTCATAGTTATGAAAGGCRTCCAAAGCTTCTATATATTCAAGAGAAAAAAAAAAGGCAAGTAATTTTAAAGAATTGTGATATTACTAAGGCAATACATCTTTCTTGAATATAAAAGCAACATGTTTTGAATCTTTCAACACCACCAAACAGGCCCATTGTGAAAAGCAGTTTCGCCAAACCATATCTTATATAAYGATGCAAAATGCACTGAGAGAAGGGAGCGATACCAGGCCAAATGGATTGGCTTAAACATTTTCGACACATGCCACAAGTTCACATARTCTGCCTGAGGCAGTAGGAAACTTAAAAGCCAGTTTGATAGTGTTTCTTACAAATATTCTTTGAATTTTATTACTTGTCTCCCACATGAGGCGTAATAGTTTCAATGTTCTAATTAGTACTTGTGTATATTGCTATTACTTTGTCTCTTTAATCAGGTTATTAAGTCTGTTATGGAGATTCCTTATAGAATCACACTTTATAATAGTGTTTCTAATTTGAATATGTCCTTTTTTATGTTGTCTGAATCTGAAACATCATAAACTCTTTTTATGGGTCCTTTGATAGTAGTCACTTTCTTGTTTTATGCTTGATTAGAACATACAGTACTAAGTAATAAAGAAACTTCCTGAAGCTTTGGAGTTTTAGTACCAGAAAACATTTCAACTTCCTCAGGCTTTTTTTGTCTCTCTGTCATTAGGTCAAATAAAGATATCCTTTTGTCCATATTAAAGTATTGAACAGGAAATATGGAAGAGAGAAAGCACTTGTGTTAGATTGTAATAGATTTTATATATTTCAGAGATTGATTTTCAGTCTTATTTTAAACAAGATATATAATAAGGAATTGTCTAAAACCAAAAAAGAATTCTGATAATTTTCTCAAATAGTAAATATAGATACATATAATTATAAGCATTCATTTAATAGATAAACTTATGTTTAAATGTCAGTGTGAAGAAATAACACAGAAATCTGTTTCCCTCACTCTATCTTTTTATCATTCACTCTTTCTGAAGCAATAAACACACCACCAAATTCAGGGGAAATTTTTTCAGTTCTGAGGAAATTCATTATAATAACTCACCTTATCCTGATACTGCATTTGATAAAACAGGAGACAAAGATGGATTTTTATTTAGAAAAACAAATAAAAAAACAAACAAAAAAGCAACAAATAAACAAACAAAAAAACAAAACCAAAACCAAACCAACCCAAACCAGAAATGAATACTTTGGATAAAACGTAAAACTAGTTGTACAGATCAAAAATTTTAAGAGATATACACAAGGTCATAAGGATTAAAAACTACCYAAAAGGTTTCATATGAGTGCCAAAATAAGAAGAACTGATTTACATAACAAGAAATAGCTTTTGACCAAGCTTAAGCAAAGAATAACACCATTTGCTGTTCTTGCTGCAACCCTTGAAGTCATGGTGAAGTGGTTTCCAGCTGCAGTGGGGTTTGGATCAGAACCCAGCAATCACTGGACTTCACAGACTCCTCACAGCATTTGTGGGCTCCCTTTGTCTCAAGAAGGTAAGGAAGCTGGTGAAATTCAAAGACCAGCATTTGTGATGAAGGATTTATCAGCAGTGATTAAAATACTAAAAATGCTTCTTTTCTGAAAATATGATGGAAGTGCGGGATAGAGGCAAGAATTTATACTTGCTGACAATCAGCTGCAATTTAGAAAAAGAAGTATTGCCTCAATTCAAAAGTAAAATATCTTTAAAGGAAAATAATAGGAAATAATCCACTCCATTAGATATTTTACATTCTGGTATCTGTCTATTCATTACAAGCAATTTGCAAACAGGCACAAAAATCCTTTTTCCAACACAGACGTAAACTGTAGTTACTGGTGATGGCTTATGTTCAAGATCTGAATTACCAGGTGCTCTTTAATGTTACAATTTATACTTATTGAAACTCCTTGCCTTAAAATTTCTAGTGGAACTTCATAAATGCAGGTTCACTCTCTGGTAGCCTTTCATGATTGCTGTATTTTTGTCACTGTTTCCTGTTTTGGTTTGGTTTGKTTTTTTTTTTCCTCTTTAGTAATATCAACAGCATCACAACGAAAAGTAAGATAGTTTTCAACAATTGCTTTCTTACAGAGTTCAAACTTGGCTTAAAACTCACTAGTTCACCTCATCCTCTCACAAAGTAACGTTTTTGCCCTTACAGAATGAAAAAAAAAAAAAAAAAAAAAAAAAAAAGAAAAAAAAAAAAAAAAGAAGAAAAGTTAATCTATTTTTAACAGTGCTTAGGAAATGCTGGCATTTTCAAGCAATCTTTGGGGATATTCTCAGCTTTTTCTAAAATAGAAAAGCTTGGAAAACAAAAGAGCATAAAACAGAGGAGGAACTGTTCTAAGGTTTCCTGCCTCTTTCTGTTTGATTTTTGAACAGTTTCTGAGAAAAATATATATATTAAGAAGGGACAGTCTTGTTTTAGRACCTTCTGAATTTCTCTGTTTATTAGAAATGTGGGTCTTCAATTGGAGCATCTCAGATCAGCAGTTTTGTTGGAGTGAATTCATAAAAAATGTTCTGTGCTACATCTTCCTATCCCAAATATAATACAATTGACTTGGGATTTTTTTGCTGGTTTTCCCATGTAGAAACATTAGCAATGCAAAAAAGGATTTAAGTGTGAGAAAATATTTTGAGATGTCACCTACAAGGACTAAAGAATTAAATTTATTTCTTATGTGTTTTCTGTGGTGTTCTTATAAGGAAAATATAAGCTAACATCCACTYGGGAAAGTGAAATTTCTTCACGCTTTTTGTTCTTTGTGTTGTAGTAAACATGGTAGTTAAACGAAAAACTTGTAAGACATATAAGATTTAAAACAGTGATTATTTATAAGAATTTTTGGCTATCAATAATGTTGTTGCCATTTAATTTCTATTGCACAAGTTTCCCAAAATATAAACAACATTATAACAATTGATGTCAGTTTTCACTGGGTTTGGTAATCTCAGTGGAGAGAAGTGAGTAAAGAAGAGGGTTTAGCTTCTCTGCTAAACAGTGYTCAGTTCAGCAATTTACTGCAGGCATGTACATGCAAACTATTGCTGTTTGTTCTTCATATTTTTATACAGATTTGAAGTAATTTCCTTTCCTATGAATTCTGAGAGTCTTCTTATGGAAAACAGTATATTTAGAACAATCGATATTTCTTAACTGGAATTTTTTTGAAGCTTAAGTACTCAGAACTAATACTTAGACATTCTTATCTAGAATATATCTAAGTCTGCCTAGCCCAAAAAAGCAGATCTCTCTCATGTGACTTAATTGTAAAGTTTCTAATTGTAATCACACGTCGAACAGTTTCATTTGCAGGCACAACAGTAATTGAGCAAATCTTGTAATTGTTCCATGTTTTTTTAACTGTGCCACTAGGAAAAGGCCTTATATGAAGTTATTTTGAAAAGTAAGTGTCAAGGAAGTGGGACAGACCTCTTGAATTTAGAATTTTTTGCTTGCTTTGCACAGTTACTGTTGAATGGAAGCATACATGCCAGTTTCACATAGCTTTAGAATCTTTCACAGTTATTATTATGTTTGTGTACAAGACAGAAAAGCCTGATAAACTGTGAAGCCACTAGCATCTATTATAATTCAACAACAGAAGCAGAAAGATTAACATGTGCATAAATAATCTGAAGTAAGAACACACAAAATATAATGCGAAAGTAAAATATTTTTCAGTTTGTCCATAGGGGGGAAAAAAAGAGGAATTTGGCAACGTGTTTGCTTTAATGTATAATACCTAAAAAGAAGGCTTCTACTAAGAGACTGACAATGTCGTTGCAAAATTTTAACTCTAAGAAAAAAAAACCCAAGCCAAACCAAAAAACCTRGTGCAAACCAAGCATTAAAATAACCATGGAAATAAGGTGCTGTCTTATGCTGTCTAAGTATTTAAGATCTATATGCTTTCACACTGCATTTTATGATTAACTCAATAGGAAGTCACTTTAACTACAGGACTGTGGTGAAGGAGAAATCTTAATTGGATTCAAATAGTATAAAACAAAAAGAAAAAAGGAACTGTTTCAACTGTATTATGTCTTCAGTAAGTGCTGTCTTAAAGCAAATATAAAAGCACAAATCAATTTGAGTAACTATTTAGATTGAATTTCTAGAGAATAAATTCAGGCCATGATATAGCTCCTAAGTATAAACACCTTAATTTAGACAGCAATGTATGAGGTTAGTATCTAAATTCTCATGATACAAAGTAAAGAACCAGATTTAAATTAATGAATATAAAAATAAGCTTCCAATCACTGGTSAGATGTCCAGGACATTGAGTATATTCATCCAACTCAGAGTAGTATATTTACATTTTTTCTTAAGGTGTTTGTTTAGATTAGRCAGATGACATTAAAATATATAGGCATATATATGATAAAAGCAATATGAGAAATCAGGTGAAATGGAGTATTCTTTTAGTATACCTGCAACAAACAATATCAGCTGGAAATTGAGAAATTACTGTGAGAAAAACATGTTGAAGGAAACTAAAGATTCTTAATGAAATAAAGCTATCACCATGACTATTTGAATGGCCTACACTGTTATTTWCAAACTTATTCTATGCTTCCATAGTACTTTGCAACACTAGAATAGAGAATAAAATTCTGAAGACAAATGAGCATCTCAGGATTTAAAATTTAAAATTATGGAAAAAATCCTGTGGAAAAAAAACTTCAGCTCTAGTTATTTCATCGTTGATTGTTAATAATTTTCCACTGCATAAGCTGATGAATTCCAAATTTATCCAAATACATTGGTTCAACACATTATTTTGTCTGACTATACTCTGAGAGTGAATTTATTTCCTTTGAGGACATCTGAAAAAATTCTGGGTTATTAAGAGAATATTTGTGTTCATGTCAACATGTATGTGACTGCCAGGGAGTGTTATTCACCCATGGCAGTTCATAGGGCATCTAATATCAATAGGTAACAGAAACAAAGTAGTGCCTCTTTTGKCTAATCAGGTTTTGTAACAAGAAGATCAGTTTGTTGCACTATCTCYCTCAATAAAGGACTATTGCACTGGAGGTATCTGAAAATTTATAGTTACTTCATTCCATTGAATGTTTTTCTTGTTGGGGWTTTTGTTTAGTCGGTTGGTTGTTGGTTGTTTTCTGGTTTTGGAGGTAGTTTTTGTTTTTCAGGAATCTTTTGTTTCAGTCTCCACCAAATTGTGTATTCTGGTTAAGGAATGCAGTTAGGAAAGATAAAACTATAGATAGTGTCCACACTAGCTGGTGTTCAAAAGAGATGGAAATCAAAGTGTAAGAAAGCCCAGGCAATAAAAGATCTAGACAACGACCAGACAAAAAAAAAAAAAAACCAAAAAAAAAAAAAAAAAAAAAACCAAAAAAAAACCCCCCAAACCAAAAAAAAAAAAAAAAAACCCAAAGGAAAGTGAAGAAAGGAAGAAATTGGAGCAGCTATTCCAAAAGTAATGTATCCTCCAAGAATAATGGAAAATTTGGAAGCTATAATCAAGGTGTTATAGGCTCATTTCACACTGGATTCRCTTGGTATGTCAGACAAAAGCAGAAAAGAGGCTTCAACTCTTGGTCTGATTAAACAGTTTACCTTACATGAAATGAATTTTTGGTGTGACATAATGTAATGGTTATTCTATCATGTTTACTGACTTCKGCACTTTTTTTGTCTTCAGGATACAGATGGTCCTGCCTGTAGTGAGCTGAATTACTGACAATCCAGATAGAACAGTGATTTTGGATCAAAAAGAAYTAACAGCCTAGAAAAGCAGTTGAATATGACAGATTATTTATGTCCTAGAAATTTTAGCAATGTTTAAATGTCTTCAAACTCATAAAACTTTGGGAGGATGAAAGGGAATTTGTATGAACCTGGCTCTTGGGAAACTTCACTGACACTGTGCTTTCATCCTTAGGTTAAAGGTGTATCTTAGATTTCAAATTAAACCTAGATTTATCTCCATGAAAAGCTTACTCCACATACATTGAGATTTAGAAGAGCTGCTGTCTTGCCAAACCAAATTGCAAGAGATTTCTTCCCGTGTGTCTGATCAGATGGGAAAATACTTTAGAAAACTGTCTTCAAAATACTTCTTGGTATTCTGTTCGCAGTCAGTATTTCACTATGTTTTATTTCAGTGAACATATATTAAAATGTAATGTTTGATGGTGTTAGATATTAACAATGAATTAAAAACACAAATAACATAAAGCATTTGGTGCTTCTCACATAACATTATTTCTCCATATCAATTAGCTGTAATTGTTCCCATGAAAATTYATTTTCATGTTCTGGATTCATCATGACTGGGGAATGGATCTGTTACCCTTTTTAGATTAAATATATTTAATTTTAGTCAAATAAGCAAAACACACACAACTATTGTGAGCTGTTGCTCAACTGCTGCAGAGAAGGAGTGAAAGCACAGAATGAGAGAAGAGTGGTGGTGGGATAATATTTGTTTCTTGGAAGTTTTTGTGATCTGGGCTGTATTCAGCCTCCACTCTTATTTTGACTACAGAAACAGCATTCAGCATTGGTTGTCCAGTTGGCTCTGATTCTAATTAGGAATGAAGAGGGGCAGGAGATGGCAATCATACTGAATAATCCTGTTATTAGTGACAGCTGAACTATGTCTCCTGTGTCCTYCTTATTCCCTCTGGTTATGTAGATTCCTGGGAATAACTTCGTGGATACAGCAGTGAATAAGAGAGGTCAAAATGCAGTGCCAATATTCATCCCAGAAACACAGCCTTCCACATGTATTTAGAGATATGTTCTTGTGGCTCTAACATCTCCTGAAGTGCAARTCCAGACTTCACCATTATAAATTATCTTGCATAGTACTCATTTACCACTGAAGTTGAAGACATTAAATTGTACTTATCTAATGTTTAGGCCCCACAATGCCTCTTTGACTGGAGAGTAATTTACTCAGACACCCAAGGCAAAGCTCATCCATGCGTGGGCCAGACTTTGGGAGATTCTGGAAGCAGTAGCTATTTTACAAGTATTCCTTCATTAGAGGAATGAATCCTCATGATTTGGCCATGAGGATTTATTTAGCTTTTGTTTGTGTATTCACCTTATTGAACATGTAAAACATTGGATTAAGCCATAACAGGGCTAAATTATTAGAACAGGAGCTAGCCACAGAGGTTAATGAAAATATAATTAGTAGTGGTTGTGCTACATGCAGCTGAAAAGAGGGTCATAAATCCTATTAATCCTTCTTAGTTCGGGAATTATTGACCTGAAATACCATAATGGGTATGGTCTGTAGTGTCAGTGAAGTGCAAGTTGACRATATGTTACTGATCTTCATCCATTTCATTTTGAAAATCAGGATGGGAAAACTGAAATAGTTTCRCATCATTGTGATGCAGTGATGAAGCAAAGGAAGTGGTGAACAGTGAATGTTTAGTAATCATTCTGAAAAGCCTTGCATGTGATTCATACAGAGCTGTAGATAAATATGCATATTATTCATGACAGGCATCCATTTAAAATATATTTTATGCAATTCTGTAGTGTMATATAAAGTTATTAATACCTTTATAATAACTTATCTCAGACTCAAAGAAGAAAAAAGAAAATAAAACAACAAACACAAACCCAGTAGCCCATGCCATGAAATATGAGTCTGCTTGGTATAGCTGAAGACATTTCCCATGCCTAGTTATGGGATTAGAAATGGAAAAAAGTAATGCTTATCTAAAAAGTGTAATAGTTAAATGTATTACGTACATAATAGTTAATAGTTAAATGTATTAGTACATTGGTAGGACACTGAAAAAGAAAAAAAAGAAAAATTGTAAATAAAAATAAAACCAAAACCAAGATGCACCATTATAACTCTATCTTTAATTGCACATGAATTAAAAATTAAATATTTAAGTGTGAATTAATAGTTAAATGTATTAGTACTTGCTGGCTTCCTGTATACCTGATTCACAATTTAAGAGCATTAAAAGTTCTCCATCTTTAGATTTCTTCTGACTCCTTGCACCTATTTTTTTTTCTTTTTCTTTGTTAAAAATTGTTTCCCTTATTGTTYACTACCTGCTAATCTGAGAAGGCTGATAAATTGTAAAGGCCAGTTTAGGCACTACACTAGTATTCACTAGAAGCAATTACAGAAACAATTAAGTGTAACTGAAAAGAATTTTTTGGGTCCACTCTTTTGCAAGTGTCCTGGGTAGCAGTGATTCTCTTTAGTTCACTTCTGGAGACAAGAAAATTATTGCTGACATGAAGCAATGACCCTTTTTGGAATTTCATGCCTTTTTTAGAGAATTTCAGGTTTTCTTGGGTCAACTGTTTTAGCTATTTTACATAGTTTCAGAACTTTGTCCCATCTCTAGAGACAGTTGTCTCCCCATAAACATGAGCTARCTTTTTTAAGAGATCAAAAATCATTATGTCATTAATGGATTTGCAGGAGTGACGTTAAGAAATGCATTAGATAATGTATTCAACTAACACATTGAAATACCAGTGTATTGTTTTTGTGCCCTTAAGGGTATTTTGTTGTTGTGCTCAGCCCTAGAGGAAAGTAAATAGTTAGTGAATAAAATYGCCCCTATGAAATTTAATAAAATATTAAACATATCCCCAGATAGTAATGAAGTGTTAAGCTAAAAGTTAATGTCCTGCTGTATTGCACTCAKCAGGACAAGAGCAGTTCTCTGGTATGACAAACTGCAGCAAAATAGAGTACCACACACACTAGAAAATTCTGCTTTTCCCAGACACCTAGTCTTGGCTTTRCTTGGAATCAGTAATGACATAATAGCTTAAATCATTCTCTTTCACATGCAGATCATAYGAAATTTATATGAGCATCCACTCCTTTTCCTGCCTACATCCTCATTGCAGATGTGAATTATCAGGCATATACATTCCACTAAGCCAAAGAGGAGTTTAAAATCTAATTTATAATTTAAAATGAATCCTATAACATTTCTTTTGTTGTGAAGGATGAGTTTTGTCTTCTGATAACTRTAAAAACCAGACCAGATGATTCCAGAAATCATTCTGTGCACAGAGACTTGGTTGACTGGAGAAGAACAAGAATTTTACAAAAGCCTTTTAGAGGAGTGGTCATTGACTGTACTGGGGAAAGCTGGGTGRCCTTAATTTGCAAAAGTATTAACCAGTGCTTTCATTCTTGACCCTACTGAATTTTTCTGTAAAAGCTGGTCTTTTACAGAAAAATGATCTTGTGTTATGTTTGAACTATTTTTCAGCCAAAAATTGCAATCTGCTACTGGTCATTTGAAAAGAAAAAAAAAAAAAAAAAACTTAGTGTGTTTCTAAATGACTAAAAAAATAATTAATCAAACAGAAACATAGAAGTGTTTTTCTGAGAGGGAAAATACAGGGTATTCAAAAACATCCTCAGAGAAATCTTGGACAATTCCCTTGAAACTTTGCATGAATTCKGTTCATCCTAGCAATATTCCAAGGGAGCGGAGGACCAGAACATGTGAATGCAGCCCCAGGACTGAGTCTGTCTGCTGGGGAGTTTGTCTACTTTAATTCAGCATAGTACTACCAAGCCTGAAGAAAATTACATTGGTAGGCCATTGAAAAAGGAAAGATATGAACCTCRCAGAACCTGGCATAGTACTTGGCAAACACAACACCCTCAAGTTAATTAAACTTGTTCTCAGTGTAAAATTAGTGTAGGCTTAAAAACACGTTAGTGTAAGAAAACCAAGTATCTCACGTTTCATTAATTTTTTAGTAGAATTAGATGTTTCTTATTCATCTTTTCCATCTATTTTCTATTATAATTCTAATGGTAAACTYAAAAAATATCTTTGAAAAGGAATTTAGTATTCAATATCTTATCTTGAGCAGTCTTTTCTCTAACAAATGAAAATAATACTTTTTATACTTATGTATTATAACTTACTATTTTCTTWTTGCTTAGATAATAACCCTAAAAATTGAAAAAAATAGGGGACACTATTAATTCCTTCAGAGCTAAACTTTATGCCTTACTGAGCTTCCAAAATTTTGAAGACAATTTTAATTGGCTTGTTAAATGATCTCTGCATAAAATAAATTCTAGGTGAGTTCATAATATTTCACTTTGTGGGAGAACAGTTTCAATATATAGCAAAATATAGTTAACTCTCTTAACAAAAATTGTACAAAATCCACTTTAAAATGGAGGTTGCTTAAGACTTCTGAAAAAAAAAACTACTTCTCAGAATGGAAGGTGGGCATCATTCTAAATTTTGGCAAGGTTTGAGGGGTTGAATGTATGTAAGTTTGCCTTTTTTTTTTTTTCCCCTCTGGATTTGCTTCTTCAGGTCTATTTCTTTCCTATGCTGATGGGCACTACTGGCCACCAGTGTCCTTTGGGACATCAAGCCCTTACTCACCATCCTCTGATGCAAACCATCTGATGCTATAACCAAGTGTTCTGAGTTACTACGGATGAGTCAATGGGAAGTTCTCATAGAAACATAAAACAGAAGAGGCAACTGTGAACAGTGAAACACTGCAGTATATGTAATGTGTCATATACGATCCCCAGGCAGCTAGATACAGCCTTCTATTATTTCCCTATACTCATTACACGAACAGTTTTCTGAGAGGTGGGAGAAAGGTGAGGAAACAGCTGTTGATAAGTATTGAGCTTTTTCCTGGAATTATTTCCAGTCTTGTGSTTGTCTTGTGTTTTTGGATGTTTTGTGTTTTTTTTCCCTTTCTTATTTAAAAACAAATTAATTATAAACTAAAGAGTCATTCTTAAAAAGATATTGTAATTGATCTTTGAAGTGTTTTTATACATGTATATACACAGACACATATATATGTGAGTTATTCACATGTAATGACTGGTTCACAGAATCACAGAATATCCTGTTGATCATACATCAGTACAACTGAGTCCAACTCTTGGCCCTGCACAGGACACCCCCAAGAATCATATCATATGCCTGAGAGCACTGTCCAACAATTGTTTTGATTCTGCCAGGCTTGGTGCTGTGACCACTTCCCTGGGGATCCTGTTCCAGGGCCCAAACAACCTCTGGGTGAAGAACTTTTTCCTCATATCCAACCTAAACCTCCCTTGACACGTCAGACCATTCCCTTGGGTCCTGCCAGTGGTCATCAGAGAGAAGGGATCAGTGTCTACCCCTCCTCTTCCCCTCAAAAGGAAGTTATAACTGCAATGAGGACTCCCCTCAGACTCCTCTTYTCCAGGCTGAACAGAAAAAGTGACCTCAGACACTCCTCATATTCTTCCCCTCCAGTCCCTTCACCATCCACATGGCCTTCCCTTGGTTGCTGTCTAATGGCTTCATGTCTTGTTTATATTGTGGCACCAAAACTGCACACAATAACCAAGGTGAGGTCACCCCAGTGCAGAGCAGAGTGGGACAATCCCCTCTCTTGCCCGGCTGTGATGCTGTGCCTGGTGCCCCCGCAGGACGTTCTTGGCCCTCCTGGCTGCCAGGGCACTGCTGACTCATGTTCAACTTTCCATCAGCCAGGTCCACCAGATCCCTTTCTGCTGCACTGCTTTCCAGCACCTCATTCCCCAATCTCTCCACACATCCAGGGCTGCCCCATCCCAGGTGCAGAATGCGGCACTCTCCCTTGATAAACTTCATAATGTTGATGATTGCCCAGTCCTCTTATTTGTCAAGGTCTCTCTGCAGGCAATTTGACTCCCTCTAACTAACAGACTCTACAAAAGATGATCCTAATATTTTTTGAGTAATCCCCRCATTTGATACTTGTCTGTATTTGATAAAGATAGGTGATGATTGAAAGCATAGGGAAAGTGTTMATTTTCTTTGGTTAAACTTAAGGTTTCAATGTCTGCTGTAGAGGACTGCAAGTTGCAACCTAAACATATTTTGTAACAAATGCCTGAGCAGGCAATTTTGTGTGTATATAGTTTTCTCAATAGTGTTAGATAAAAGTTTACCCAGCCTATGTGGAATCCTCAAAAGTATGATCAGCAGATTCTGCAGTCACTTCTTTCTCAATATATTATGCAAACTCTTTGGAAAGGAGATTAGTTTCTTCCCAAATAGCAATGAGATGTTGTTTCATTAAAACAAGTTAATGAATTACTGAAGCAGCATTTTATGGGCAAAGTTTGAAAAGACTTTTTTTCATACTATTAGTGATTAGAGACTAATATCTAAAGTAGCTTCTCAGCTATGAAATGCTGACTTTCCACATTCTTTCACAATCTGTTGAAATAATGCAGATCTAAGTCATAGAAATGTCACCCAAATGGTAGCATTTCCAGAAAGTGAAGCTGAGTCTGGATTATGCTTTAAACATATGATATAGGTCTAAAGCCTAATATATGGAAGTTTCCAGGCTTAACTCCAATACTACAAATTATAAAGCTATACTCTGCTGTCATCATTCAGAATAGGGCAGAGTTATTGTATTCATGCATTCTTATAATATTCCATTTAATTATMTTTTTCTTTTTTTCCGACAATGCGTTCTTTAGCTATCCAAACTTTCCTACTCAGAATTACTGGGAATTTAATCTGTGTTTAGGACTTTCAAAAGAAGTTATGCCACCAGCTTATTCTAAAGGCTGATTGCACCCAGGGCTGCAATGATTACAAGACAAAGGTAAATATTCCTTGGAATTCTCTGGTCTTCTTCATGTGGAGTTGATTTGATACATCAATCTCTTGCCTCTCCAGAAGGAATGGTCTCTWAGCTTTTTGGTGGGATTTTACCTCAAAGCAGAGACTACACATTGTGGAAGAGCAACACTTGCTGTGCTTCAGCAAGCTGCTTTTTGTTTTAAGGATCAATTGTGTTCCAGTTTTTGTTAGTACAAAATTCTAGTTTGTCACAGTATCTTATATACACTATCCACSAGACATTTTATCTGTCCTTATTAAATAATTGCATCAACTGGCTTTTATCTTCTAACTCCAGAGATAAGAAAGAACACATTCACTTTTAATTGTAAGCAAACCTTCATCCTTTCTGTAATTRTCAATTAGAAAGTACTATTACCACACACTATAAGAAACCACGTATTCCATTAAATACACATCAGACAGACTAAAATACAGTTTTTAAGTTTCTAAAATCTACAGCAGCTTAGATCCTATTTTGATAAAATGTGTAGAACCCACACCTGTAGCTGGTAATTGACCTGCAAAATATTTGGAAAAGTGTAAGTTTTGAACTATCTTCCCCATTGCACTGACAAGACTCCTTTCTATTCTCAGTGAACTTATATCTTCTTTACAGAATACAAGTGACTTTAATACTATGAATTTTTTGTTGTTGTTTAAACTACCTCTCTGCATTAATTAGATTCCTTGACTATTAGAACCCAATGTTTATATATTATTTATATAAGCAATATGAAACATATCAACATGCATGATTTTTGAAAAAAAAAATTCCTCCAAAAAATAAAAATATGCTTGTAGTGGTAAAATCTGTTATAACTGGGTATATATCTTTATCCCTTCAATTAAGTTTAGATTTGGAAAGTAATGTCACAAGTTTGTGCATGTCCCAGGATGAGTTTTCATAGGACCTGGCATGAACAAATTCTAGAGGCCACTGCACGATTCAGTCTGCTGATGCAGAACTGCAGTTTAAAGCAGTAGCAAGGTCATTAAGGGTTATTCGTCAATCTTCCCTAATGAGCTGCTCAGCCTTTTCAGCATTCATGTGTGTTGCTGCTGACACAGGTCTCCCAGATCATGGTTTGTCACAATTGCTAGTCTCACCTGACTTGAAATGTTTCAGCCATCTGTACACATTTCTCAGTTTCATGGCTTCAACCTTGTACAGTTTGCATATTTTTGTGAGTCTCTTTAATGCCTGAACTTTCACTCTGTAAAATTCTTTTCTTACACATTGCTGTATTATGATGTACACAGTAATGTCCCTTACAATGTTCGGTTCACTGGCACTGAAACAATTTCTTTAGACACCCTCAAGAGCTGAGAAGATATGCATGCAGAGTCCTGAAAAGACCTAACTCTGAACACATTCAGAAGATTTTTTTTTTGCTTCATTTTAATGTTAAAAGGCTTATGACACTCCAGAAAATATAAGAAATTTAATTTAGATCTGTTGGCAACGAAGCACCAAAGAGCCACTTGYTCTTTCATTTCTCCCCCTGCCTACTCCCCAGGTTGGATGGGGTGGAGAGCTGGAAAATAAGACAGTAAAACACCTGTGCTGGGAAAGAAATATTTTAATAATTATAATAAATATAATAATAATAGCAATATTTTTAATGAAAAGGGGGGCAGAGAGAGAAAGGAATAAAACCCAAGAGAAAGAAGTGATGCACAGTAAAATTGCTCACCACCTGCCCTGCTGGGCAATACTCAGCCCCTGGGTAGTGTCCCTGAGCCACAACTGGTGGCTCCCTGTCAGCTGCTCCCAGTTTCTATACCGGCCTTGATGTCCTATGGTGTGGAATATTGTTTTGTCTGGTTCTGGTCAACTGTCCTGGCTCTGGTCCCTCACAGCTTCTTATGCTCCTGCTCCGTGACAGAGCATGGGGAGCTGAAACAGTCCTTGGCTCAGGGTTAACGCTTCTGAGCAACCAAAGAAACATCAGAGTGTTATTGACATTGTGCTCCTACTGAACCTCCAACCCAGCACTGTACGGGGTGCTAAGAAGAAGAAAATAAACTCTATCCCAGTCCAAACCAGGGCACGTGACTGAGCTGAGTGACCCATGGTGCTGTTGCCACATGTTCCTATAAATCTATTTTATGCAAATTGACCATCACAACCACTCTAAATTAAAATCGATATTAAAAAGGAACATATGCCAAATGGTGAATCAACGTTTTTGGTTTTTTTTTTTGGATGGGTAAAAGAATAAATAGGTTGCTAGAAAGCAAGTAAAAAAAAAAGAAGAAAATAGTTCTGGAACCACAGAAAGTGAAATTAAATAGATTAATGAAAAAACCCTGCAAAAAATAAATAAATAAATAAATAACCTAAACCAAACAAAACAGACCAATTGTTGTCTTGAGAAGACAAAAAATACATTGAACAGAAACACTTCTGGATCTTGATTTTTTTCAAATTTTCACTCAAGGAAAAGGTTAGAGAAAGAGAAGGGAGAAAACATCTAAAGGATGCTGGAGACAGAGGAGCTGATGGTTGCATGTACATGTCAGCTCATGGGGGTTTTTTACTATTTTTTCCTTCATTTTTTTCTTTGCTTTTGGTGTTACACATGAAGACTAGCATAATTTTAATTTGATTAGAGAAAATAGAACAGATTCTGTATTTCCCTGGTGAAATGCATTATCAATTAAAAAAAAAAAAAAANAAAAAAAAAAAAAAAAAAAAAAAAAAAAAAAAAGGAAGAATAAGAAACTCAAATCCTAACATTCTTCATCCATCTGCAACTGTTAAAATCCTGTGATCAGGGTATCAGTAATTCAGATATTTGTATATACTTCCACAGATGTATACTGGTTTTATTTGTATGCATTCCCTTAATAGTATAATCTAAATGCATTTTACTTGATAAGTTTTTATGCAGATCTTACAACACATTTTTCTACCACATGTTGGAACATTTGTGCAAAAAAAAAAAAAATCCCATCTTTATGTTTGAAATTTATGGGAACACAATTAAAATGAGAGGGGTCCAAAGGTATCAAGATAATTACATTTTTCTAATCTTACTAAACAAGATAAATTACCTGCAGGCCCTCTTATAAAAGATGAAATCTTCATAATAAGTGAATTAATCAAGCAGCAGCTTGCTACTGCACATGCATTTATAAMAGGAATGATTCAAAGACTTATTTTATGGGGAAATTAATGGAAACAGGCTTTTCATTCTTCTGCACCAATTGAAAACCTCAGCAACCAGCTGCCCACTTGTCAAGAAAACAGAAAGAAGCTGGAAACAAAGATAAATAAAAACACCTTTTTCCTGGCACTTTTGAAGAGAAAAAGCAGCTCTCATTTACAGCAGCCATCTGTTTGTTATTTAATATGGGTGAATTACATGCTGTAATGAGTTTGTTTCTGCATCACTCAGTGCAATGGAACACAAGTTCACTCTCATAATGTGCAGCAGTTTTTAAAAGCTAATCATTTAATTGGACACAATAGTCAATGACAAATGGAGATGTAAAAACTCAGCCAGCTGTAGAGTGAATATGTAATCATTGTGAAATCATATTATTTTACATGCATGAAGACTCTTTAATAGTAACTCATGTTGGTCAGCACTACAGGCTGAAGAATGGAAGAAGCATGATGAAAAACAGCATTTCAAAACCATTCTTAATATAATTGGGCTGTATTCAGGCACATGCTGTATCTGCCATTAGGTTTAGATACTTTATCATCTCCAAATTGTTTAGTGGTCTCTTCCWGTTTTTGTTTGCATTTGCTTTCAACATTTGTGGTTCAGCAGGCATGATCTACAGTTTGTTGGGAGTCATCTGACTAGTTCCTCTTCAGACTGCCTTATAGCTCCCACTGACTTGCTGCTTGTTTTATTTATAATGCTACACTAAAATAAATAAAAAGAAAAGTAGATGAAATGGATCTCAGGGACAAAAATGGATTCAGGTAACCTAGACTTTGGTTTAGATGTGTTTTATCTTATGGTAAGGGATTTATCTGTTTTCAGAACTTTTTGAAGAAGCAAAGGAGCTTTAGCCAAATTTAGTACAATGTAACCCTTTTCTGATGCTTTAAATTTATTCATTCTTCACTTCCGAAGACTGACTAATCATAATATTTTGGCTTCAAAATAAAGCAAGAAAAGCAAGTTTAGTGTTGATACATGCCTCTGCATAAGGCAGGACAAATCTGCTTGCTGGTTTGTTTTTTTGTTTTTTTTTTTAAAATGTCAAGAGAAGTCAGCTTGAACCAGGATTCAATTTATATTAAAAGATTCAAAGGCCTAAAGACATTAGATGGATCACAACAGCTTTCTGATAGCATGCTTGAATGTGTATTTCTATCCAGTTTGCTGCATAAAGGCCTGTGTACTCTCAGGTAATATGAGCAGATATATCCCATAAGTTTTCAAATATGAAGAGGTAAGAAGTGAGAAACAATACTCATATACAAAATTGAAGGAATTCACCTTATTTCCTTCCTCCAAGTTTTAAGGAATTCAAGACAGAGCAAAAATCCATCAAAGAGTGAAAAGGATATCACCTCARCAGCTTTGGGAGAGGGTATTGAAAGTAACAAGGGTTTAAGTACCTAAAAAACAGGGGAGAAACTGAAGTTACAGAGTGAAAGAGTGACTGATCTCCTTAAACTCAGAGAAAATGTAGAGCAGCTTACTCATGTCAAAAATATCCACTCAGAAAATACAATGAAGAGAAACACAAATACTGTAGATTGTATAAGCTTTTGAAGCACACATCATACACATAGTTAGGAAGGAAATGTCACATAGTTCCTAGTGAATGACTAGTGAATGACTAAAAAGCAGGAAAGGAGTGTAAACTACAAAGTATTTTCAAATACTAGATTTGGAACTCATGTTAACAAGAGCCAAATATGTTAAATTTATTAATGATACACAGAGGATGGAAGGCACAATCACTTGGACGGAGCAGGTGACAGAGTGGCAAGGTCCAAAGAAAAGTGGTATCTGTCGTAAGCTCCCATGTGCCTGACTTTCTTTTTTTAAAAACAATAAGGAGAAATCTCTATTCTCAAAATGTTTCCAACTGAGTTCGTTTAGTGTGGACAGGCTGAACAGTCACACCACCCCTCCCCCACCTACTGCAAACTGATGCTACATGACTTCTGCTGCTTCTAAAACTCAACCCTTCCATCTGTAATCCTACCACCCTAGGAGCAGAATAAGAGCCTAAATGCAACACTTAGAGGTGGGTGGATGGAGCATAAAAGTGAATTGTGTCTCTGTAAAAGGAATATGTGTTCAAAGTTWAATCATGAAAGGAGAAAAGTAATTGCATGAATATGGGATGAAGGGAAAGGCTGTGTGTTTTGCATAGTGCAGCCTGAAAGATGGTGCCAGACCTTCAGATCTGAATCTACAGCTGTTGTGTTCCCCCARCTTTAGAGAGAAACCATGAAAACCATATTCATAAGAGCAAAATTACCAATTTCAGAAAAAACAATATCCCTTATGGTTTGGTTTTAACAGTAGATTCCAAATTTKGAGGAAATACATGATGAAATTAACAGAAATCCTACTGACTATGATTTTTTTCTCTGCAAGAGAAATAAAGTAACACAGTGTTATCTGAGCTGATGTCCTCACCCACTCTACAATGTTATAAAGTCTGCTTGTTATTTGGAAGGTTTACMTGAAGGTTGAAATGCACAGAATGGACCTACATGTTTCATTTCAGTTAAAAATTACCAAAACTAATCATGGCAGAAAAATTCTTAAAAAGAGGAATATCAACAGTTCTAATAAGATTGCCTATTTTTGTTTTAAGGAATATTGCTTTTTGGAGAAGTTATAAAGAATCACTCTTCATCAAATATGGAACTTTTACTAACAAGCTATCTGCATATGATAAATAAATGTGAATTGTGGCAGATATCACTAAATCGTATTTTATATTGACAGAACAGAAATGCAACTGAAAGTACATGATTTTTCAAATAAAATGGGCAGTAATAAAACTGTGTTACTCTTAGGTTATAAGACTTTGTATTGTGTCTTTGTTTTATTCAGATAGTCATGGAAGACTATTAAAACAACACCCATTTTTCAAAGGGCAACGTATTTCAACAGATTGATGCAGACTTTATTAAGATAAATTTAATCTTTGAACTTGTTTCTGAGAATTTCATGCTGAAGAAAATATTCTATAAAAAGATTCCTCTGTCAAATTAAAAATTATATCTATTAATTTCCCCATTTCTTTCAAAATAATTTTAAAATCAAAACACACACTTTAGATAATTGTGCTTTTGAATTTTTCATCTCTCCTTTTCTCCATTTTTGCCTCTCTTTTCTGTCACTTGTATGGACAAGAAGTCAGTAATAAAGTGCTTTACACCCACATACTTCTTAACTTCTGCTGGTAGCTATTATATTTGATATCAAAGAATGTTAAAAAAAAGGTAATCTCCCTTGAAGTGCAGTCTTAGAACACCAAGATGTACAAAGTCTTTGTCAGTTGTCAAGAGCTGTGCACCAATGAGCCTCAAATATTTCAGTGATCTCCATCATAAACCTAAATAGGTTCTATTGAGGTAATAAAAGGAATTATGATTTCCTCACAAATCCTGATGGAAATCTTGCACATTAACAATACAGATTCTTCTACTTTTTGATCATACACACTTTTAGAACTAGTGGCCATGACTCTGCCAGTTACTTCCCGAAGTTATTTGCAGGTGGTAGAGCAGGCAGGACTGTTTTGTCAAAGCTATGCAGTGATGCTTGTGAGCCACTGCCCCCACTGAAACTGACTTGAATCTACCAGCATCTCAGTAAGGAAGCTTTTGCTTTTTGCCTCTGTTACTCKAGCTTAGCATTGATACACAGGGAGAATGATAACAACACGAGGATGTACAAAGACTACTCCTTTTGTGAGGTTTCAGGTATAGGTCAATGGAGGGTAACACGGCCTTTGTATAAACATCAAATGAGACCATTATATTCTTGGGTGCAATTCAACACAGTTCTAAGAAGAGGTKAGATGTGAGCTGATCTTGGTGCTAATTTGTGGCACTTGACAGTATTTAAGTGGCTTGACTCATACTCAGGTCAAAAACATCTTTAAAACTTAGCAACATTTTTTAAATATTTGAGCATGCACTCATGTTCCTGAGGAAAGTAAAAAGAACGGAGAGAGTTGCTGAAGCAAGAAAGAAGCACAGCTTGATACACTGGGAAGAGAAAAATAAAACCAAAACCAAAATTTAGTCAGCAAAAATAGGATAATCTATTTATTGCTGTAATATTGAGCCATTTTTCCTCTACGCAGTTTAAACAGGCATCCAAGTATTGGAAATGACYCACTGTATTTTTTAAAAAAATCTTCTAGAATTTATTTCTACTGACTAAATGTGGCCATTGGCACTGCAGACACTGGCATAACAACCAGATTTTTTTATAGTCAGTGAGTGATGAGTGCTCATCATTACTATTTGGTCTTTAAGAACTGCTCAAATATTCCAGGTTTTAGAAGATGAAGGCTGCTAAAGTGGATGCTCTGGATAAAAATGAGAAAATCCTTGTTCCTGAGTGCCCGAAAGCTAATAAAAGATGTCCTAAAATAAGACCGAATAAAAGAGAGACAATGGYCCATTATTCAATTAATCAGAGACCAAGATTGAAACCAAAAACCTGGAAGCCAAGTCATGCTTCAGAAAATGGGCACTGGGTAATCCTTTCCAAGATCTGCTGAGGTAGGGTTTATCCAATAAAGGTGGGAATTTAACTTCTCGGCATCAACACATCAACCATTTATTCTAAATCTTCTTTTCGTATCAGTGAAGAGGAACTTATGGTGCTAAGGATTGATTTACCCAATGTAAACATCTGAAAYGTGTCAGCTGAATTGACCCAATAAGTGCTGTTTCTGTTGTCTGTCTATAAAGGCAATTCAGACTRACTTAGAGGCAGATGTGTCTCAAGATATTTTAGAGAAATTCATGCTGTAGAAATGATGCACTCCAGCTTTTAGTTTTGCARCAGTGTTAAAATCACTAAGCTAAAGTGACAAACAAGTGCAGATTTTTTCCTAATTAGTGTGGATTTAAATTCAAATTGGAAATCTTCACTGTCAGGCTAGAAGCAGAAATTGTTTGAATGAAATGCAAAGAACTTTCTCCTTTTCTCCACATTCTCCACTTTCCTTTCACCATCTGTGTGGCTAAGATGTCAATATTCACTCTACCAGTGGCAAGGAGTTACAGCAAGCAAGGTTTCTAGCTTAGTGAGACAACATTCTGGTGGAATGATCAAAAACCTGGGTGTTGATCTGTTGTTCTTATCAAAGTTCTAATACTGTTTACTTATTTTACCCCAAACTCCAAAATATAGAGCCTGTCCCTTTATGTATCTGGACCTTAAAACCAGAACAAGGCAAGTCTCAAYACAAGGGTGGCAAAGACCCAGATGACAATGATGGGTATCTAATCTTTTGTAGTCTCCAAAGGTTTGCTGCTGCTGAAATATTTTTTTCAGTYTACAGAAAATGAGATACTGATGAATCACCAATAGATTGCTTGCCTAGAAAGACTGCTTCTTCTTAAGACTCATTTGAAAAAAAAAAATCAGAAGAGAATTTTATGTATGTATTAAAATATGTATCATATTATATTACAGTTGATGTTACTRCTTATTATGAATCTGTAAAAAACAGAACAAACCTGTTCTAGATAAGTCAGCAATAATGTTTTATGATATTTGAACTGACATTTTGCAGGCACCACAGATTCAATTAGATTAGCTATTTCAGTATCTTTACAAAATTGTAAACATTTCCCCAAAATGTGCTTTCTATATTGTGCATTATATGACATGATGTTRCCTTTTAAATTCTGGTAAAATTCTAAACAAATGAGATCTTTTGTTTAGACAACAGTATGTGCTGCCTATAAACTTTCATGCCACCTGCATGAATCTAGGAGCGGAATTCATAATGACATAGACACTGCCTAATCTGGGGTAAATCTTTTACTCCCTTCTAGTGGGATCTTTATCAGCAATGACCCAGAATGACAACCAATCATTGGAACAAAAAGCTTGTATACAGAGATTGAAACGTTCAGTGAGTCTGTCCTCCTCCCACTTGATGGCTACATCTCTATTCTCAAAATGTTTCCAACTGAGTRTTTGGACACATTATGCTTAAGGCTTACACAGATGAAGAGAAAAGGGAGGCATTGTATTTCCATTTTCTGTGTCTTTATGTTTCTCTCCTTAGARCTACATGGACAGAATCTGAGCTGGTGTGAATATCTGCAGCCCTAAGCAGCCCATTGTGATGTATMTTTCTTGCTGTTATCTACACAGAGGAATGCTCATGGCTGAGAGTTTTTGCATCCCAATTACTTTTGAGAATTTTTTTTTCATAAACCAGACTGCTGTATACATACACCTTCTTGTATTCTTGACAAAACATATTTCATAAAACCCTTTCAGTGCTGTATCAAAAAATTGTCACGAAGTTACCTTATAGTATTTTATTTTAACATAATTTATGCCTTTGGTCTCTGYCTCCAAATAGTATTCTTCTATTATGAATTTGCTTTAGGATCATTATTGTTTAGTGTGTTGTGAAAACATCCTGAATTACATTGTAATGAWTTGTTTTCTGCCTTGTAATTGTTATGTTACAGGAGAAACTGTGACCTTAAATGAAGCTAAGGAATGAATGAACCGTATATCCTCTGTCTTTCTGTGCCAGCATAGTGAACCTTAAAACATGRAAAAGAACATGGAGTTTGTTGTGGCAAATGTTATATTTTCACCCGGGGTGAGTAATTCTGGGGGTGTTGAAAGGAATCCATAAGGCATATATGGAACTTTAATTCTGCTGTCTGTTATAWGCCAAATGGCAATTCACAGGGGGGAAGATTAGCCATGCATTATAAAAGACTTCCCCCTACAGCAAAGAGAAAACCAAAAGAGAATTGCTTCTGTCAGTCCCTGAGCTCATCCTAGCACAGGGCTAAGTTTAAAAGCTTGGTCTTACTGTCTTGGAGTAGAGTTTTTAATATGTTTTAGCTGCTTTGCCCTTGGAGTGAATTAATAAATTTTTCTGATGGAAATATGATGTCTTAGGATCTGTCTGACTAATGTGGCAACTATAAACAGTGGTGGAATTTTGTCTCAATAGTTTTTTTTACAGCAAACACAGTTTAAATAAAGCAAATAAAAAATTACAACAAAATTATTAAAGGAATACAGAAGTGAAAGGAAATCAGGAATAACAAAAATTAAAGTAAAAAACCCCAGCAGAATCAATAGATGTGCTGATCTACTCAGTTTTATGATGGAACTTTGGGGGTATGGGCCAAATTTTGCTATTTCATGTCTGTGGTTATAATGGAGAGATGATACAGATTGCAGTAACTTATGGGATTTATCTCACTCATGTGAGTGCCTCATAAGTTATTAGTACCAGAAGCCATGATGAGTTATGTCACATTTCTCTTACACAACCTCCAAAGATTGTAAGTCATTCTAAGCCATGAGCGATATCATTAACTCAGCACATTCTCAGTCTTAGATTGTATTCAGATTTGGAAAATTTTTCTTATACTTCACCAGTGATGCATGAAAATGAGTAATGAATATGAGAATGTACGGCTGATGCAAATACCCTGACCTACATAGCTCTTTACATAGCCAAGAAAATAGTTCTCTTTCTCTTCATTTTAAGTCAACCAAGGATGAAGTTGAACTCCAGAAGTTTACAAGATCTATTCTTAAAAGGGTAAATTTTTCAAAATCAAAGGTATCCACTATTTCTCAATGGCTTTCGTAAGACCTGGATATTGTTCTGCAACTGAGAGATTGTCACAATTCTTTCAGCAGCATGAATTTATCATCCAGRTACTCTGAAATCTTTAAAACCTTTGATCCCAGTGCCACATACCTTGGATGGCCTTTTCTATTTATTCTGTCTATATTTTTTTCAGGTTATAGTTGAAGATCAAACTGGTATATTTAATTTCATATATGAAGATAACACTATATATTTTAATATAACTTAAACTGATTTTAGCATACTTATAAGGAAGATGGGTTGACTCAATTTTCATTAATACTCACTGTACATTACTGTATGCATTTAGTCTCATCAGCTAACTGCTAGAGTATAGCCTCAGTGGACTAATTCATGATTTACAAAGAAGTAAATGAAAAAATAGAATGATGAGTGGTAATTTCAGCTTTTCTAAGGCAAGTAACTAGAATTTCTCCTCACTACAATTACAAGTATTTCAGTAAGATGAAAAGGAAATCTAAAGCTTATCTGGAATTACACAAATTGCTACTGTTGCTGTTGTTTTGGGRGAGAGTCTATTAGCACACTACTTGGGGCGGTCTAGTTACAAGATCCAAATTATCCTTTTTAGGTGTTTTGTTTGTTTTAGTTAAGTAGTATAATTTAGARAAACAAGCAATGATAATTTATATAAATAAATCAGTACAAAACCTCCATACCACTTGAAAATATCCTTGTATTAGCTGAAATTTCCTGCACTTCTCATTTTTATTACGGTTGTGGTCATTTGTCCTGCATTTCAAAGACCAAGAGCTTATGATTGGTTTCTTGCACTGTTATTGAATATAGTTCAAAGGATTTACATGGTTCTAAAAAAATGTGTTGACAAAGGAATAAAGAAGCTTGTATTTCAGCTCCTTTTCTGAAGAAGCAATACAGGACCCAGACAACACAATGTACAGCTCAAAAGTGGGGYCTTTGGTTTTCAGAACACTTTGCTGAGGCAAGGCAGCCTGGCACTCCTGTAAGGGTTTGCATAACCCTTATGCAGACCAAAAGGGTGGGTATCACTCACAGAGAGCCTGAAAAGGACCAAATATAATATAATGAATAAGGTACCAAGCATGGACCATTTCTACCCAGCTTGCCCTGTTTGCTCCACAAGACGAGAGGGAGCCCATTTGAATTGAGTTGTTGTGTGTTCTTGGCACAGAATAATCCTTCAAGTTGCTATTGTTTCTATCAAAAAATAATAGAAGTCCCATCCTTCAGGAAACAAAGATACTACAGGTCTTACTGAGAAACCAGAGACAAAAGGTCCAAAAGTTTGGTCTATTCTAATCAAGATTTAGGTTGCATTGTTCGTATTAATAAATTCTGAGGGAGGTAGGAGATTTMAAAAAAAGATTATGTAGAGGAAAAAAAGAAAATTATTAATTTCCCTAGCWAGAAGAATATCTAGCTTGCAGCTCTCTTAAGTCAATAGACTMATTTAATGCATAATACTAGCTGACATTAGCAACAATGAGAAAATTTCCTGAGAATCTTCTAGAAGATTTTTACAGTGTAATCTAAGAAATTGTGACAAGAATATAAAGTGCATGCTTACATGTTTACATGCTTATAGATAAACCTGTTATTAAAATAGCAAGTAGTTCAACAGGTAAAATTTAAACCCTTAGAAACCTAGAAAATCCTAGTACATATTTATAAGACCAGACTGACTTGTTTTTTAAATAAAAATACAATGTTTCTGACACATTTATAGACTTTTTTTGTTTAAAGGTAAGTAAATTTAACTATGGATAAGTGTATGAATAGAAAAATATCAAAGATAGGTGAAGTAGGTACATATGAAGGGGTGCACTTTTCTGTTGACTAACACTTGCAGAGATAAATTAGACTTTTTGATTCAGAATAAGAGTTAAACAAGTATGTACAATCTAGTTTCAGGTATTCTACTTTTTTACACAGTACATTTTTGCTGTTAAAAAGAAGATAAATAATTAGTTTTCCATGCTAAAAACAATAAATCTAAATCAATMTATTTACCCCATTTTTATTGTAGCTCTCTTATGCAAGACATCAACGTAAGTAATGGAATTTTTATAGAGTTAGCAAACTTGGGTCATCTTGCTGGGTGAGCAGATATATATATACATATGAAGCTTGCCAAACCTGTGAGCTGTGATGAAGGAGCTTAATTAAAGTTCATGGGCAAATTAAAAGTGAAAAAAATAGAACAGCAAGAAATGCATTAATTAAGGAAACCTGTATCTTAAAAAGAGCAGACGCAAGGGTATCAATACAGTAATAAGTAACAGCAGGGGCGACCGTCAGACAGAATATAAAATAGAGTAATAYGGGGTAAGAGAGCAAGCTGTCCAGGTGTAAAGTTGTTATGAAGTCCATGACACTATGGCTCAAGAACAGCAGTGAAGTGCTGAGTTGGAGCACTGGAGTTGTGTGGGGAAATCTATCCTTTACCTATGTCAAGGAAAGGTGTCATGAAAGTACCTGTGTGAACTCAGAATGATGTTTATGTTTGTCACAGCAGTGCTGTAATTCTATGTTCCTGCATGCCTTTTCTTAGACTTTCACATYCATTTAATAAATAAAACCCAAGTGTATATTTAACAAGAAACCAAAGAACAATGTTCTGTTACACTGAAGAGAATACATTTCTGAAACTGTGAGATTTTTCTTTCGCGTTCATTAGACAATATTCTTTTCAGGATAATTTTATATTTCAGTCTTCACAAATACCGCTCTGATTTGTATCTTCTAGATTCTCCACATTTTCTTAAGGACTTTTTGAAGATTATCTCATTTTCTTAGAAGCTGGTGAGATTTTTCCCTGCTTCCCCTTCAGCTGTTCCCCCCAGTCCCAACAGGGTCATAGAATCATAGAATTGTTTCAATTGGGAAAGTCCTTTAAGGTCATCAAGTTCAAACATTGACCTARCRCTGCCAAGTYCATYACAAAACCRTGCCTCTAAATGGCACATGTGCATGTCTCTTAAGTATCTTCAGGGATGGAGACCAAACCACTTCCCTGCATCAATGCCAACCCATAGAGCASCCTATGCCAAAGCWCGACAACTCTTTCARTGAAGACATTTTCCCTAAGAAAMAATCCAAACTTCCCCTGAAACACCTTGAAAGTATTTCCCTTTGTCCTRTCCAACAAGATGAACCAAGTTTGTTTGCTCTTTAAAAATTCTATTGATTGGAGCAAGAGACCAATCTCYAYYTYACTACAACCTCCTTTCAGGTTTTGGAGAGAGCAATATCTCYCCTGAGCCTTCTTTTCTCCAGGCTAAACCACCCCTGTTCCCTCAGTGGCTCCTCCTAATGTTTGTGCTCCAGACCTTCCACCAGCTTTCCTGCCCTACTCTGGACACACTCCAACATCTCAGTGCCCTTCTTGTACTGAAGAGTCCAGTGYTGTGCCAAGCACAGAGGGAAAATCACTGCACTAGTCCCGATCACGCTATGGCTGATAGGAATCAGGATGCCATTAGCACTCTTCAAGTATTGACCAACACCCCGAGGTCCTTTTCCCCTGGGCAGCTTTCCAGACACTGCTCCCCAAGCCTGTAGTTCTGCATGGGCACACAAGCCCAGGAGCCAGCACTAGCCATGAGTGCATTACCTGACTAATCCATTGCTGTGGGTAGAATCCACAGACATTCACCATAATTTSTCTCTAGAGGAGAAATATATACTACTACATATTTGGGTCATTTAATTTTCCTGTATACATATTTCTGTTGGTAATAGGTGGTTCATTAGAGATGTTTACACTGTTCCTGATGCTCRTTGAGAGGAATCTCATGCTGTTTCATGCTAATGGAAAGCTGATGAAACTTTGCTGTTTCAAGCAATTAATATTAACATTTTTTTTTTTTATCACCGCTGTAGTTGTCATTCTGTTCTGTGGTGACAGCAGCTGTAGTGAGACTGTGGCAAAGGCAAAATAGGCGGTGGATCAGAGACTATTTTGTAGACCCTATTAATTTCCTGCCCGGAATACAACTGCTTTGTTTATGCATATAGATAGCTATGATTTAAAATAAGATATAGACATTTTCAGAAATCACTTGAAATGGATAATGTTAATAAATTCAGGACAAAAATTCTATTTTAACTGTGGTACTTTTAATAAGCTGTTTGATTTTAGACAACTAGCCTTGTATCTAGTTAAAATTAATTGTTAGGCTGATTTATGTAAAAATTATAATAAGCATGTGTCATTTGTTTCTTTTCCTCACATTCTTTCATAATAGAGACTGTACTGGAGAAGATGATAAATGTCCCTCAGCCCCACTTATAGACATTTTTCACTATTTTCTCTGATTCTTCTTTCTCTTTTTTGCAATCCTAAAGTGCTTGAAAATCCAGCTATGACAATGGTGTAAGTGTAATATCCTTGTCAGGATRTTCAAGAACCTTTCTTAATGTGTTATTTAATATTTTACTTCATTATGCAGCTAAAATGTGGAACACTAAGATTGCAGAACTAAGAGAACTTATTTTCTGGAGTTTTATTTTTTCATGGACAGCACAAAAAATAATCTTATTTTTTTTTAAGGTCATGTGACACTTATACCAGGTATAAACGTGTTTCTTTTTCAATTTGTTTGTAAACCTTTCCCCCTCGTTGCTTAAATCCAGTATTTATTTTAACCTTGAGTGTCTTGAGACCTGAAGCAGAAAGCTTCAAAGTGTTATAAAAACCATATCCTTTTTAAATCTTACTCATTTGAATGCAAGTGCCTTACAAGCTCAAACAGTGTTGGTTGTTCTCATTGAAGTTTATAATGCCTTAGATATTCAAATCAGCTTTATGCCTTCCATTTGTTATGCAGATTTGCAAACTTTATACATCACATGTTTATCTACATTAATACAGCTTTCACTAACAGGACTTACAGGAATAGATGTATGCTCTAAAGATGCACATTTTTAGTACCTTGAATTATCATAAAAACATAAAAATAGTGTGTATTGCTCCACTCTAATCAGACTCATTTTTATGTGGTTGTTGAAAGCCCTTTTACATTCCATTCTGTGTCTGGAGGTCTGTGTATAAAACTGATTCAGAAAAAAAACAAAGTGAAGACACCTGCTGGCTTATAACACAAATACTAAAATATCTTAGAGCCTGCTGAAAGGAGAATTGGAACAATATGTCATTACTGAAGGCTCACTTGCAAGTTCTAATGTATTATAATGAAAACAGTATGACAAACCTAATGAGACAGTGAAGATTTGGGTAATTGTTCCTACAATGTATGGTAACTTTTCCAGCCGTTATTGGCAAACATAAAACCTAATGAGATTTTATTAATTTAAATGCAGTACATCTGCAAAACATTTCCTTAGTTGCAGTCTCCTCTGCTAATCTCCCTTCCCACACGTACTTGATCCTTTTAAGTTAATTGTTCTGCATAGTACACTTTCTAAACAAAACATACAAAGCACTTACCATAAATGTGCATTAACTTATTTTGCCAAGGCTTACTTTTTGTGGGTACACTTCCACATTGGTTGGGTARAATGCAGCTTCTTTCCTCTTTGTGAAAATGTGCAAAATGAAACTTATAATGTGGAATTTGATTAATGGAGCATCTTTACATAGAGCCCAATTTTGTCACTGTTTTTCACATTACTCTACCAGGAGTCCTATGGAAGCAATTCGCATTTTGAAAGAGTAATATTTACTATGACTGAATAAGGTCAATACAGTCATACTTTAGAACTTCAATTATTTTTTTATACAAGCTTGTTGGTAACTAAAACATACATCATGTTTATTATCTGTCTTTTTATTTCCTCAGCTTAATAAAGCCAAAAAGTTTTTAGAAAGATTTAATAAATAATCTACCATCTCATGTAAAGTTTAATTGTGTACTTAACATTTCTAACTGTAACCAAGCATGAAAACATCAATAACTAAATTTTGCTATAATTATTTCTTTGAGTAAMTACTGATTACACTGTGTTTTTAACTGTGATCTTCATCACAGGGTTTTCATTGAAATGTTGATCTCAGACCATTCTGTAAGCTTTGYTTTTGGAATTCTGGAATTTTCTCATGGCAATCTCATCAGTAGCTCCATTTCAATGTTTCTGAAAAATAGGTCTTGTTCATTCCTTCCAGATCTTCCTTCTGCTGCATTTGAACAATCAAAATGTGTCAGGTCCAGAAACTGAACAGTCTTTGATCTGAACTTCTTTACAGACACTTGTATTTGGCCTACTGACATTCTTTCTGCTTGTTAGTACTGAGAAAACAGCATTTTTATGCAGCCACGTGTCTGATTAATTTGTTAAATGTTCAGATATTCTTTCTTAATGTTTTCTTTAATAGTTTCAAACACCTGCAAACTTACACCACTACTTTTCTGGAAATGTCTTTAACTGGAATTAAATTAGGCACCAGTGAAGGTGTTCTGTGCTTACCATGTGATGACCACCACCAAGGATGACATTACTCTTTGACAGGTTCTTTTGTTTGATTGGTTATTTAAGGAGAGTTTGGGGTGTWGTTTGTTTATCTTTCATGTTTCTGTCATCTTCTGTGTAATTTTTGTGTTGCAATTTCCTTGGAGCAGGAGCTGTCTCCTTGCCTCAGGTTTGTGTTATGCATCTACTTAACTTATGTAGGTGAATTCATCTGTCATAAAAAACCATGACATAGATATATAAATTTAGGTTAGTTAGGCTGCATACTCAATGGAAAGCAATAGGCACCTCATTAGAGAGGCATCTAGCAAAGATCAGATAGATGAGTTGCCTTCTGAAACCACTATTTCTCTCCCCTACTTAKAAAAGCAGTCAATAGTAGCTAGACCTTGATATTYCATTTCATATCTATCTATTTATAGCTCAGGTGTGATGAATTCCAAATATAACGTTACAGAAAGCTTCCCTCTCTTCCTTTACCTTGTGGTTAATATATTTCTGTAAGCAAATATCTTTCAAATAAATTATTTTCTTTTTTTAGTATACAACCTTTTTTTTTAAAAGTGTAAAGAAAGGTCTGATTTTGACTATTTTCATGAAAAACAAATATCCACAAAAGTGTTTCCCTTGCCATAAAGATTAATTTGTTRCTCAGTCACTCAATTAAATGCACTTCAGATAGTGCTGATTTCTGGTTCATTTTCTCTGTTGTATTTAGTGCTGGAACTTTTTCAAGTTACAATGTCATAAAAGGATGACAAGAAAAGTCTTGACTTTGCAGTCTCGGATGAAAGAGCATTTCTGGATGAAGGTACCCATAACACACTGCCAAATCATGGCACAAAAAGCAATAGAGCTGTCATGAAGTTCAAAAATTATATTGTCTCTGCTAGAATAACTGGGAAGAGATCATATTCACTTTTCCCCTGAGTTTTRCAGGTCATTTTGGATTTATAGCATGGCTTTTTATTATAGTTTGTAGAACTTTTAGGGAGACTGTAGTAATTTTTATGAAATCTTTCACTCAGTGAGATACTTCTGCACCATGATATCACAAAATGTGACAAAATAAATTAAATAATTTCTCTTAATAGYGCATCATACTTTTTCATGCCCTTGACACATATTCTAYGAGGCAGGACAAAGATAGGACTCAAAGCTAAAGTAAGTTGCAGACCTAGCAAGCACACAGTGGCTGTGTGTGCATGAGGCCCTAACAGGAGATATTGTTCTCGCAGCCTAATTCTTGTTGGGATCTTATATGGCCATAGCTATGTGCCAATCCGAACCCTTCACTCWTCTGGTAAAACTATGGAAAATGAACAKTTCTGCTCTGACAAATTGATACATTCTCTTAGTCTARATGAAAATCAAAATTTCTACGATGTGTCTGACTWTCCTAAGTAGGAATAGTTTGAAYTCTGCAGTTRGAATTGGGAGGTTTTTTGGGATATGACAAAGGGTGAGACCAGGGAATGTCTCTCTACCTATGCTGCTAATAGCCATAACTGCTAGGGATTATACATACAGACTGGCCATCTATTGCTGTCAGGAGCTTCCTAACAGGGATGAGAGCATCTGAASACAGATTCACTACTAAAACTCTCAACCAAAGTGCAGAAATGAAACTGTCTTTTTTGGTAGCAATTCTTTTCATTTKCATTTTTCTTTGAGTGTTAAGGTAAAATGCTGAATATTTTTACAATAACTAGATGTGTTTTTGCTATGATGCATTTTTGTTATAATTCTATGTTTCTCCTTAGTTTTAGAAACACTGCCTAAATCTGAAAGGACATCTTTAGAAGAAAAAATCCTGTAGAAACTCCTTCCCACTGAACTACTCTAGAGAACTCTAATCTGCACCAATTGWATGAGTGCATACAGCCAAAGGCAGCGAGAGGAGGATCTGCCTTTTGCAAGCCCCTGTAGACTAATTGTAGAGTAAAGTATATTAAATAACCAGTAGGAAAAAAAAAAAATTAAAAAAAGAGAGTCTGCCAGGCAGGACAACAGCCAAGGGAGACTTTAATCAGCAACCAGCAGCCTCCTTTTTACCCCAAAGACTGCATAAATGAGAAAGGTTTTGGAGGCCTGCCAGGGAAAAGGAGTGCTGAGGTTAGTGGAAGCATGACAGTTTTAATTTTTCCCAATCCCTCCCCCTCACAGATTCAGAAGATTTCCCTCCTATATTATGTAGAAATTATTATTATTATTATTATTATTATTATTATTATTATTATTATTATTACTATTATTATTATTATTACTATTATTATTATTATTATTATTGTTGTTGTTGTTGTTGTTGTTATTATCACAGACTATCTTGAGTTTGAAGGGACCCACAAGGATAATAAAAAAAMCATCATTGCTGTTATTATTATTAATAATAATGATAATAATAATAATTATTATWATTTTACTTCATAAAGAATAGTAGCTGTAAATCTCAAATTCTTTGATTCTCATAATCTGAAGGAATTGAAAACAGACAAGATTCCCAAGAAAAGGTACTCCTGTTGAAATCTGTGGACAATACTGGTGTTACTTCCATATCAGTGTTTTAGTTTATGTTGGGAGARACCCCTGGGGCTTCAAAGCAATCCTGAAGYTAATTTTTAGGTAAGATTTTTCAAGGCTTTTTTTACCAATATACCACTCTCATTTCTGCTTTCACCTTAAAATGGAACTCCCATAGTCCCCTTCACCTGAGAGATGAATTTTACATTTCTATGGTTCTTCCTGTGCCTTGCTGTACACTTAGCTATGGAATGTTTATTATTTTAATAATAGTGAAGGTACACATGTTTTTGCATGACTACATGTTAACATGTAGTTAACACTGTTCCAAGCCTTAATGCAKCCTGCCTTCACTGCATTCTTCATGACTGTGAACATGGGCTTCAGTCAGTTTTAACTCACTGGTTTTCTAGAGAGGGAAATTCCAACAGACTAGAAACAATAGCTGTAAAGTGTCCCAAACCTMTATCTAGGCTAGATGTGAACAGACTACCCTCTTTTTCCTATCCACCAGCCATGTCAAGCCAATTGACCAGCAAATGACAAATGCACACCTATGCAAGTCAGGCTTAATATGGCCATTGTCTGATTTCACCTRTTTACGTCTAAAAATAGTAAAAGTAGTCCCAGTGGCAATCAATTGGTAAAGAGTTTGCAGGTGAAATGATAAGTGAATGAGCTCATTAATTTATCACATAGATATCCCCATTACTTACATAATGTGTAGATGATAGTAAATCTCCTAGTGTAACCTTATTTTAAATCAGTGATTCTACTGTACTCTGATTTTTTGACTGTATTTGTAGTAGAAAATTTGTATTTATATATACATAAATATGTATATATATATATAAATATATATAAATATATATATATATATGAATGTATTTAACAACTGATCATGTTAGTTTTTTGTTAACTTTCTAGATTTTGGAAAGAATTTTGACCAAGTGATTGCTATCTAGTTCTTACTAAAATCCTCATTCATGTTCATGGCATGTTATAAACTGCTGAAC
>NW_026624288.1:67476-69613 GCF_030028575.1 Malurus melanocephalus
AGGGAGGGTTAGCTTTGATGTTAGGAAAAATTTGTTCACTGGAAGGGTTCTAAAACATTAGAACAGATTGCCAGGGAAGTGGTGGAGTTACTATGCCTGGAATTRTTCAAAGAATGTGTGAATATTGCTCTTGGGGACATGGTTTGGTGTTGAACATGGTGGTGGTTCTGGGTTGAGGGTTGGGTGTGCTAATCTTAAAGGTCTTTTCCAACCTTAACAGTTCTATGATTCCATGATTCATTCAGCTCCCACTATCCTTGCACGTGCCATTCAATTCTTGGTTTGTTTTATTCTCTATTGAGCCACATTTACTTGAATTCAATGAACACCTGTTAATAAGGACAGTATTGGTTTCTGTTGGCAGTTCTGTTCGTTTTCCAGAGCTTAAAAGCAATCCTTCCAGGATACTTCCATACTGAGAGGAAAAATATTCTAATGTGTATTGTCCTTCCACATGCCTGACTTCAGTATAACTGCATTCTTTAGTTTGGGAAAGTTTAGTTAACTTGGGCTGTCAGCTCACCCATGGATTTAAAACTTCAGGCTAGTCAATAGGGAGGCTGACTTTGAGTTGTGGGATTTGAAACACCAGACAACCAGAAGCCAATGGGCCAGGCTCTGAAAAATAATCAGATATTTAAGTTTTAGAGAATCATTATTATCTGGCAGATTCATTTTTGCTACAAAATTTCTTCACTCTGCTGACCTGAGTCAGCATTCATCTGACATGAGTCCTATTCATCTGAGTACCTGCTGATGTCTACAATATAGATGTCCAAATCTCAGCTAATCATGTTAGATACCTTTATATTTAAAAGATACCTTTAGGGCATGGTTCATCTCATCCTAGAGTAGACATGGACATTCAGTCAGATAAATTAGGCTCTTGAAGTACTTATTGCTMTCCATTGACTAGAAAATGACCCTGTAATGACTATCTGGAATATARAAGTCTGTRTTGCAGGTGTCTACACTTAGATGAAATTAATTTCTTCCCAAGGATGGCTTTCAGCTGCCTCATCACAGTGCCATGTGTGATGTCTTTTTTTTGCTGAGGCACCTTACAGTACTGCTAGATATGAAACAGGATGACCTAAAAAATGGGATTATGTATCTGAATTCCTCCCCAAAAACTTGAATCATCTACTTAAACCTCTAAATGGATTTATAGTCTCTAAGGAGTAAAGGGAAATTGAATTTTACACAATCACTCACAAATTGGAACAATTCTGAAAGCCAGGAAAATTCTAGCACACAAACTATCATCTGGCAAATGACATAACTTTTTACAAACCCAAAGCTAAAGACTTTCTGGAGCTTTCTTTTAATCTACAAAAAAAGAAGGTTTGTAAATATCATCTCAAAACAGYTGGTAATTTATGACGAGTAGTTAAAAGTTTGTCTCAAATTTCACATAGAATAATATTTTCTGTTACCTATTCTCTTGTAGTTTATGACTTATGCATCTCATATTTACCTTGGAAACCAAAAACATTTCAAACCATTTACTTTATGGATACCTTAGGCCTCTTCCTGTTATGTAAACATTTAGTCGTAGAATGGTGGGAATTGGAAAAGATCTTTAAAATTATCTCAATCCAACCATCCTGTCATGAACAGGGATGCTTCTCACTAGACCCTGTTGCTCAGAGCCCCATACAATGTGACCTTGAACATTCCAAGCATGGAACACTCACAACTTCTTTGTGCAACCGGTTCCCTTGTCTCACCAGCCACACAGTGAAGAATATTCTTCTAAAATCTAAACTAAATCTCTCCTCTTTCATTTTAAAACCATTTCCCCTTGTCTTATTGCTACCTTCCTGTGTAAAAATTCCCTCTCTAGACTTCTTCTAGACTCCTTTAGGTACTGGAAGACTGTTATAAGTTCTCTTGGATCCTTTTCTTCTCCTGACTGAGAGACCAATTCTCTCATCTTATCTTCAYAGTAGAGGTGTTCCAGCCCCATGATTMGGTTTCTGCTGTCATTCATGGCCCAGGTCCAGTTCATGCTTCTAGTCCAAGTCTCTCCAATATGGAGAGAAGTGTGTTGCTATGGACCGTGTCAAAGGCCCTATAGAAGCCTAGGTAGATGACAGTTGTCACTCTTCCCTTGCCAACATAGACGAATGTTGGA
>NW_026624288.1:71213-73318 GCF_030028575.1 Malurus melanocephalus
TAATTTTTTATATATGTGTGATATATATATAATGGTCTATTATACCAGATATTTATGTTATTTTAATTCATATCCCATGACAATTATATCTAATCCTGTATAGCAATATTATATTTTAAAWAATTGAATCATATGTAGACACTCTTTTTATGGGTAYCATATTCTCCTTTGAAGCAGAAAAATACCAGTGGAGATATCTGTCTACCAAAATTCAAACTATTTTTACTCAGCTCAGTTTTTGAGGTCTAGATATCTCAGTTTTGATGTTTAAACTTTTATACAATAATGAAGTGGGAAAGCAATAGCACACTTCATATCTGGAATTACCTTGAAAGCAGTTAAAAGTAGAATGCATATATCAGTATATATTTTATTTTGCCAGCATGTTTCTCCTAACTCAATAATATTTATTCCAAATAAATTTATTCCAAAATAAAATTTATTCCAAAACACCATAATAATGTAACATGTTACATATCTATATATGTTTATGCAGAATGAAAACACATTGAGTGYCCTTCTTACTGCAAGTAATCAGAGATTTATTGGGTGTGAATCTTTTCTTGTGAATCTTCCATTTCTAGCTCTGCAGGTGATCAGGTTATGTGAATTCAAAACTATGATGACCCTCAATATCTAAAAATGAAATAATTTACTGTTGCAGCAGAGATTCARTTTCATCAATTTTCAATTAAATATATTAATGTTAATAATTGTGTGACTGATCCATCCTGTGCTTACCTGTAAAAATTCAAAAGCTGTTTTTCTTTTACACCATACAATGAAACATACAATTGAAGAAGACAGGGGGAGAAAGGTTTCCTAGAAACTGTTTTTTTCAAACCTTTCAGTTTAGGWGAGCTGAAAATGTAAGTAAAATTTCAATTTAGGATAAATTAATTTGACATCTTTGAAATAAGCAGTTAATCTGTTGCCTATTTGCTACTGTACTGTACCTGTTTGTTCACTGAGAGAAGGCACACATTTGTTTAAAACATGTTTGTTAATTAAATATTTATGTTGAATGAACAATGCATTTTATCCCTTGAAATATTGTTTTCAGATTTTTGGAAATAATAGGGAATAAAGGAAACCAGGAGTGAAAGCCAGTAAAAATCATTCCTTCCATTTCTATATTTATTCCTTAATCCTCAAACTGTCAATGACATAATGACCCAAGCTTGCAAAAAGACATTGAGGTATACGGACATTTATTCTGATCCACTATATGCATTATATACATACATACATACATACATACATACATACATACATACATATATATATATATATATTTCCATGCATATAGTGATGCAATGATAAAGTTTGAATTTTCATTTATAGAGTTATCAACAATACTGTCATGTGTCTTACAATATTGAGATGCACGTTAGATTTTACTTCAATATTTTTAATGAAAAGTGGTTTTTATGTGAAGCACMCCAAATATTGGAGAATCCCATTTAGTATAAGACAACATGAATCATAACAAAACTAGCAGTTTTGGTGCAAATCCCTTGATCTGTATCAGAGGTAATTCAAATAACTGTGCTCTTTTCTTACCCTGGTTGTACRGAATCTCTTYAYAAATGCATACTAGCAAATATATACTATCAAAGTTCTAAGGAAATACCATATATGTGAAAACATTTTGGAGCTTACATGAAAGATCGAATCCTCCACTAGTATACACTTAAGTTGTTTCTTTGCAATTATTTTGAATTTATAGCAAAATATATGGTTTTGCAGACAGACCGGTTGGCTGATACAGCCTTGTTGCCTTAGTGTGTTTATGCTAGTCCTATGTCCTTGCATTTAATTCCCACTTTAAAAAAAAGTTTCTGATTTATTCTGCCATAAAGAGTGAATAAAATGTTTTGTGTCACTAGGTGAAGAAAGTAAACACTGCAGATTCTTTTCCTGTAGGCTTTTCAACAGAACGTAAGAATTCAGTGCCGGTTAACTGTTCACATTAATAGCTTTGTCACTAATAGTTTCTGTGAATTTATGGTAGGTGTACTTAGTGTATATGAGATAGGCTAAGTGACATTTGTGATGTTAAATATTGAATATGAAGTGAAGAAACAAATGTAGGCCACAAGAGT
>NW_026624288.1:74498-76914 GCF_030028575.1 Malurus melanocephalus
ATTAAATCACTGAAGATGAAATATTCTATTAGCTCTTAAAATAATGGCTACCAATTGAATTGTTTCAGCAGAATAGACCTTTTCATTTTAAAATTACCAATTGCATCTATTCTTGCTGAGTCAAGACATACTATTCTACTGTTACTCATACCTTYCTGGCCAGAAGAACGTAMTGTAACTGTATCCTCTTAAAGAGTACAGAGATTTCTCAAATTTTCTATAGAAAGAGAAAATGAAAAACATGTAATAATATTTTTTACCAATGCAGAAAAAAGTCAATGGGGTTGTTAAATTCTATGCTTGCTCTTATAGTACTAAAGGCTGTCTTGTTACTTTGCTAACATTAATCATAGAATAATTTTAAATTTGCTTCAAATCAGACACAAAAGGGATATAAATCCTTACCAGAACAATATCTAAGTCAATTAACGTGGAAGATAACAGGCTCTTTTTGCTGAAATTCTTTAATAAAATACCAGATTTCATAACCATATTCTGAATATTTTGGTGACTGTTACATAGGCAAGACCACTTGACCAAAGACCAAAAGACCAAGGGGCTTTTACAAAAGACAGAGTCTCCTTTTCAGAATCTTCATGCCAAATATGGAGGGTAAACAAAACTGGATCATGATATGGAGATGCGTTTTGTTTTATTTTTTGGGGGGAAAGGAAATGCAACAGTCCAGGAGATTCCAGTGTCTCCAGGATTAGGGTGAGAATTCATAGAACACTGGTCATGTGCATTATTGCCTTTATTGTGTTAGCCATAGACAAATCAATGTTTAGAGATCTTTCCRTGGAATTCTCTCAGTTTTTAATAAGAAATGTTACACCAAATACCGCAAGACTACATTTTCTGAATAGAGAGACCTTCAGGATTTTCCAACATAAAATCAGCATCCCAATAGAYTTCTCTTTATTTAAATAGACTTATCAAAATTTAAAACAGATGACTATAGTTTCAATGAAACAAATAAATAATTAAGGCAAATCTGTGCTCTTGTCAGAAACTCCATATTAAGAATTAAGAGAAGGTAGTCAGGTTTCTGACATACCCTTGTCCTTTTTTATAGCCAAAGGTAAAGTTATTTTTTATGCTTGATATTCTTTTCAAGTTTACCTGATCAAACCACAAATTAAAAACTGTTGCCAGATAACTTACTCTGGTAATAATCATAACCTTTAATCACAGTTAAAAAAAATGATACTATGCTGGTTTATTTTCTCTTTTTCTTTTTTAAATAGTGGGCTTGCTAGAAGAGGCAAGTTATCACGCTTCAAGCAATTTTAAGCATTGATTTGACTGTGAAATACAATAACAGATTGCACTTTGAAAACTGGTCACTAGCAGTGCATTGTCAGCAGGCCTAGACAGTAATCCCTGAGTGTTGTAAGACTGCTGCCATTAATAACTGAGCTTGTTAGTTGAAAGCTGGCAAAGACTCGACTGTTTAAGAGGATTACTGCTATAAATCATATTAATTTTTTTTTAAACATTCAAGGTCTTATTCATTAAGGGCTTTTGCAACAGAAACAGCTACACCAGGATATGATTCTGTTTTGATAAATGACTAGGACTTTGATTTTGCAAATGCTTGCAGTGGGCTCTTTGAAGACTACTTAAAGGAATCACTTATTCAATTTCTATAAATGGGGTCCATTTTCTTTGTTGAAAGTCAACATACCAGTCAGCCATCCTCGAGCAATGAGGAAATTGCATGGATTGAGATTCCATAGGTTAGAGATCTAGRCAAGAGGTATGCTTCAAGCACTGTGCTTGTTGGGTACTGACAYACATAATTCTGCATTAGGCAGTGTACTTTCATCCAAAGCAACAGCATTGTTTTAGATCTAGCCTTAAYAGAATAAGTTCATGAGGAGTCAGAAAGATGATCAAAGGGCTGAAGAATCTGCTCTGTGAGGAAAAGTTTAAGAATCATAGAATCGTGAAATGGGCCCTAAAAATCATCTAGTTCCATCCCCCTGTGCTGAGGGCAGGGACAGCTTTCACTACACAACACTGATGTGTCAACAGCTTCTCTGGGCAACTGTTCAAGTGTCTCAGCACCATCATAGTAAAGAAATCTTTCCTAATATCTAATCTGAACCTGCCATTTCTGTTTTAAAGCCATTAACTTTTTTTTTCCTCCTAAGAGAAGGCACAGGGTGCTGTGTTCCAGTACATAAAACTCCATACAAAGAAGATGGAGGCTCTTTCTTCACAAGGAATCACATGGAGAAGACAAGGAAACACAGGTACAAGTTGCATCGAGCGCAGTTTCATCTCAACACAAGAAACAAATTTTTTGCAGAGAATACCATCAAGAGCAGCCTTCTCAGGGACATGGTAGATACACCATCCCTGGGGATATGCAAGATACAATTAGACGGTTTGCTAACTAATCTCTTGCTAA
>NW_026624288.1:81625-83258 GCF_030028575.1 Malurus melanocephalus
AGGGGAGAATCCAGAAGACACAGTTTGCTATTTAAATTACAATACATTATTTTATTTTTTGTTTGATTTTTTTGTTGAAATACTTCTCTTTGGGTATGTATTCAAGACTTYATGCAATGCTAACTCAAAGTTTAGGAGCTATTGGGTGAAATTGTTCGCTTGCATTTTTGTAACTGAACTATTTTTTTTCTTCCTGCATTGTGRGGGTAAACAAAATGAAACAAGAAAGCAGTATTCTTAAATTAATTTCATTTTYGTGGTTGTTTTTCATGAGTCAATCTCTTTCTACAGAATTTTTTAACCATAAGAAAATTATTTATAAGCTCTTTGCTTAGACAATACACTATTGTATCTACAGACTGACTAGAAGACAGCTAATTCTACTTGTTTCAGGTAGAATGTGGGTGTGTTTTATTACATGAACTAACTCCTAAGAAACACAAAATTGAGTTGTAAGAGTGACTYCTGATGGTAGGTTGYTTACCAACAACCACCAAACTTGTTTACCAACACTTTTATATATACAAATGATAAATATATATTAGTAAGCCTGTATAAATTAAACTTAACGAAATATGAAGTGGGATCAGGTAATTTCAGAATGTATGTATGTTCTAATTTCCATTTAGAAATATAATAATTAATACTATAGGATTACTATGCCACTGACATAGCATAGAATTAAAAATTGCTCACAGTACAATGAAGCTCTGTGTTTCATTTTTACTTTGACATAAAGAAAAATACTGTTTATTACTGGCAGGAAAAAAAAAAAATCCAAAAGACTACTCAGATCTTTAATACCCATAAATAGATGGGATCTTGAATTAACATGTTCTTTGACAGGAAGCACCTTTATCAGCAATTTCCCCCTAACGATGGATTTGAAACAAAAGTCATCAAAGGCTTTTTTCCCCTTTCTTTCTCTATTTTTCCATTGATTTAAATTGGCTGGCTGCCAAGGTGTAGAATTGGCATGGTACAATCCAGCAGGACAGGAAGATGAATTAAACAATACACAATTTTAAAAGACCCACTGTGCTGAGTCAGTTCTGACTCAGAAGGAAGAGCACCGAGTCACCAGAATCAGTGTGTTACATAGCAGGAAGTTTCTCATTTTGAATATTGGCAAAATTCAACTTTGCACAGAGTTTAAAGCGTGACAAGAACAAAGGACTATATATCTGCAAGACAAAAAAAGAATAATATCCATTAATATAAACTGAGAAAGGCAGCAATCTGGAAAAGAGGGAAACATTTAAAACTTCAGAGTGGTTTGCAAGAGATGATATCTGAAAATGTGATCTTCAAGGAGGCAACTTATTTCTTGGACTACACATRGCAGAAATTATTTGGTTGTTATTTCCCAGTTTCAGAATATAATAATGAACTTCAGCGATTTTTCTTCAGTTTTCCATTCAGAATGTTTTTAGGATCTTGTGTGGGGGGGCCAAAAAGATGGTGCCTGTGAGAAGCTTCTGGAGGCTTCCACCATGTCCAGCAGAGCCAATTGCTGTTGGCTCTGAGGATGATGGACATGCCACTGACCAAACCTGGGCCAATTAAAGATAGTGGTTACGCCTCTGTGAAAACATATTTAAGAAGAAATCAAAACAAGGGGCACTCAGAGTAG
>NW_026624288.1:84633-85734 GCF_030028575.1 Malurus melanocephalus
GGTTGGAAAAGACCTCTGAGATCAAGTCCAACCTAGGAGCATAAACCACCTTGTCAACTAGACCATGGCACTGAGTGCCATATTCAGGCTTCCCTTAAATGCCTTCAGAGGCAGTGACTCCACCATCCCCCTGGGCAGTCCCTTCCAAYGCCCAAACACTCTTTGTGTGAAGAAATTCTTCCTAATGTCAACCTAAACCTTCCCTGGCACAGTTTAAGACTGTGTCCTCTTGTCCTGTTGCTGGTTATCAGACCCCCAGCTGGCTGCAGCCTCCTTTGATGTAGCTTTTGAGAGTAATAAGGTCACCCCTGAGCCTCTCTGCTCCAGGCTGAACAAAACATCTCCCTCAGCTGCTCCTCTTAGGACCAGAACTTCTTATCTCCAGAACCTCTGAAAGCTTTGCTGCTTCTCTGGACACTCTGCAGCCCCTCAAAGCCTTTTTGAAGTGAGGGACCCAGAACTGGACACAGGACTGAAGGTGTGGCCTCACCAGTGCCGAGTACAGGGGGACAATCCCTGCCCTCGTCCCACTGGCCACACAATTTCTGACACAGGCCAGGATGTCACTGGCCTTCTTGGACACACTGATGGCTTGTGTTTATTTGGCTGTCAATCAGCACCCCCATGTCCTTTCCAGMCACTCTGTCCCCAGTCTGTAGCACTACATGGGGCTGTTGTGGCCAAAGTGAAGGAACGGTTACAATCCAGGTATTGATGGGTTCTCATTAGTGAAAAAAACAAAAAAAAAAGTAATTTTTTTCTAATATATTTACCCTCTAAATGGTTCCAATAAACCATAGATCACAAGTCCCTCTATCAAAACACTCTCACAAACATCAGGAAAATAATTTGTTCACATTCTTGAGAAATATTTAAGAAATGTATACAATGAAAAATCTATTGCATGAAGTAGAGACAGATCAGGAAAGTGGARCAACATAAAAAARAAAACTGATTCCTTAATCAAATTGAAGCAGTAATGGACAGTACAGAAACAAACTTTGGGAAAAGAAGAAGAAATAGAAAATCCATAATATTTTAATTCTAAAACAGGAAAAAAACAACAGGAGCATCTGGTATGATCAAAATAAAATCAACAAG
>NW_026624288.1:88699-89774 GCF_030028575.1 Malurus melanocephalus
AGACTGTGTAATAGGGTGAAGGTTTTACCTACTATCACACTCAGGAGATTAAGCACAATATGGTCCTTCCATATGGTATTTGTGCCTAAAAACCARTGAGATTAGAATGCCTATGCTGAACATCACTCCATATGTTCATCAGAATAGACCATAGGTCTTGATAGAACTAGGGATTTTTTAAAGATTTAAATTAATATTTTTAACAGTGCCTAAGAAACATCTCAAGCACTGCCAATAATTATTGTGTTTCATCCTCTCCCTCTTCACAATTAAGCTCTTATGAGTTATGCTAATGGCTATTTTGTTTGTTTCCAATAAGAATTTTCCTCTGTTAAATTTACATCATTATTTCACTTCTATACTGAAAAATCTATACCCTATTTAGAAAAATATCTGGTTTGCACTTAAACATACAACACACCTAAAGCAGAAAAAAAAAAAAGGTTAATACAACAGTTCACATTGGTGTTTTTGCTACGTATTTCAGGGATTAGTAAATTGAATCTTTGCAGACACATCTAATTTTCTTCCTAACAGTTTTCACATTTAATCTTCATACTGAAGTCACATGACAACATCAACRTTATCTCTGTAATTTATGGAATYAGAGAACAAAGAAATCACAGGTTTTGGAAAGTGTATACAACTCCAGTAGTAATATCCACAGTTCTCCCACAGAGGAAAGTTTCTTCTCATCCTCACAGTCTTGAGTAACTACCAAATCATGGAACTAGAAAATTATTTTCTTTGCATATTTTTTATTGTCCAGAAATTTAAGGCAAAATTCCCAACAAATTCCTCTCTTTTCTTTTGGCTTAGACAAAACACGGATTTTTTTTTTTTTTTCCTTTCCAACTGGACTTGGGGTGAAACCATACCCTGAAGGCAAGGAGGTTTAAAATGAAGCTAGAATTATAACAGTCAAATAAGATAGTCATTTACTTTGCACAAGAAAGATAATCTTCACAGACCTTTATCTTTGATTAGCTTATATAAAACTTCAACTTAAAGCAAGTTGTATCATTACCCTTCCCAAGTGTTTGGGTTTTGTTTGTTTGCTTTTATTGAGGCAGGT
>NW_026624288.1:91882-92593 GCF_030028575.1 Malurus melanocephalus
CAACCTAAACAGAATTCTTTTCAATGCTGCTTACAGCTATCATTTAGGAGTAATAATAGAGTGGGTTTGAAAGAGAATATCCCATCATACAGTATCTATCTAGTAATTTTCCTCCTCTCACTTGTATCTTAAGACGGATTTGCTTTTTTCAATTGACTGTTTCAACTATGAAAATTCAAACTTAAATTCTTTTATTCATTCTAGCCCAGTGACAGAAAATTGGAGTTATTCATGATTCTGTCCAGCAACATGGTCATTTTATGATATTTTTTCTAGCTCTGATGTGTTTTTAATAGCGATATCAGTACAAAGAGATTGAAAGTAGCACAAAATAACAGGGCAGTAGAAGGCAAATGTAAAATCAATATAACAGATTCTCATAGAGTATTTAAACAGAACACAGTTCTCTGTATAAGTAAAACAAACAAACAAGCAAACTSTTGTGACTTAATTTTTACACAAGTTTTTTGTTAGTCTTTTCTCTAAAAAAGATGAAGTATTTCTGATCCCACTGTAGTGTGATCAAATTATGATAACTCTTTTTGAGACCATTTATATTACTCTGGTGGGATAGCTCAGATTAATTARCATTATTTATTGCAGTCAATTGTGCCTCAGTTCAGACTGACCAAAATGTACCCATACCTTTTGATCCAAGAACATCTCACACAGGTACCATATTTAAAAATCACATTCATACTTTGTCAATCA
>NW_026624288.1:94441-96744 GCF_030028575.1 Malurus melanocephalus
GACAAACAATTTAACTTAGCTTCTCCTCATGTTACATACTCCATGACTCCATCTTCTCCATGATTTCCTTCAGTATTTTGATGTATCATTCCTCTCTGTTCATGAAGTACCAGCTGGAAGGTTTCTGAATTCTTCCTTTTTATACAGTCAGATTCAAAACAACAGTGAAAAAGGACTTTCAGGTTACAGTACAATTGAGAGGGAGTCATTCCCTCACCCACCCTCATACCCCTCTTCCCACCACTTCATGCATGCCCACAGACACMCACAAGCATGAACAAATCCATTGGCTTGGTTCCAGTYCTTYTCATGGAGTATCACACACAGAAATGTGACAATTTGTGATCCAGACTGTTTTGGGGTGGGGGGAGGAGGGAATATTCATCTGTTTACACATCCATTTTTCTCTGACAGAGAATGAAGACTAATTTATTCTCAAGTKAAACTCAGTAWTTGGATCAATTTGCAGCASAGTTACTCTCTTTTCTGTGCCAGATTTATTGAGATARTATATTTCAATATTTAAAGTAGGTAACACTTTGCATCATCTATTTAGTTTGACATATTTATTTGTTGATGTAACTTCTGTATAAAAATATGTAGTTACAAAAGGTTACATTGATGCTGTTGTAGGATCTGTTGAGATATTATGAAGCATATTTCACGCTCAGTGTTCAATGAAAAAAATATTGAAAAAAAGGTCTAAATAGTAACCATTTATGCTATAAGTGGAGATCTGGCGACTTTTATAGCGAGGAATGTAGTCTTGATGGCCAAAGAGTTAACTTCTAATCTTGTATATATAAAATATAAAATAGGAGTGCAAGGAGAAAACACAAGATATAAACCTCTTTCTGCCTACTACATAGAGGCTTTGTTTTGCCGTTTGAGARTCCAAAAGATAAAAGTTTAGATTTAATCCATCCCTTCTGGGGCAAAATAGAAGCCAGGCTTCTTTCTGGGCTGCTATGCATGGTAGTAAGACAGCATTTGCCAAAAGCTAAAAAGGTCTTCTGTCATGAAAAGTTCTCATCAGAAAGCCTTGGAAACCTTGCATCTATGGGCACTTTGTGTTTTCATCACAGTTTCAAATTAATTAGCGAGATGACTTCAAAAGCTTTAATCTAGGCTAYRGCATTAAGAAACATGCATTAGACATTTCCTGTTTGCATTGCTTCRTTGCTTGTTTGAAGAGTTCTTTCACTTTCATYGAAGGCTGTTGAGGACCTTAATGTACAATATTGACAGAGTAATAAAAATAGCAAATTATGTTTCTGACAGTGTGCCARCTTCATTAAATTTTCAGCGATATCAAAAACAATATGGAGGACAAAGGAAAAACAACCTTATTCAAGTTTAAACAGGATTGCAACTGAAATATAATGAGGAATAACCAGTGTATTCTTTTCGCTAAACATCATCCTCCGCGCATTGCTTCCTGAGCTACATTAGTATTCTCGACTTTCCTTTTCCTGTACGTGTGTTAAAATCATGATGGTCAACTTCCTGTGAGTTTTCTTCTTCCTAAATGTTCCATTTCTGAAATAGCAATTGCATTTCCCCCTCTCGATTGTAGCATTACAAGATTATATGCTTTGAGGTACCAAACATTAACATTCTAGGCTTTTTAATATTGAACTTGTACATGGCAAAAAGCATCTGCAAGTTTGACTTATTTCATCTAGAGAACATTTTGAAAAAATGAGAGCAACTAAAAAACAAAGCAAAACAAAACCCCAAACACTTTCAAATGGCACAACTTAACGTAAAATCATGTATCAGACCAGGATAAGTTTTAGAGGCAATATTTACATTTCATTAAAGGTTTTAACTGAGAGATTCCTACTGATGACAGTAAACATTAAATGAAAAAGCCAAAAGCATGTTCAATAGCTATGAAATAATACATATTGAAATATGAAAAGAAGAAATACTAGTGTGGCATTAAAACCTAATCTCTGACATTCAAAATATCGAGTGGACAACTGTCTAAATTATCCAAGAGATAACACAGAGGAAAATGTACTTCAGGCTTGATTGCCCGAATCATATGAAGGTGTATTTCTCTTTATGGACTTGRCAGCCTCATATTCCTTCTACTACACTTAATCTCGCTTCCAAAAATTATTAATTTTATTCTTTCTTGAATAGAAAAAAATTCTACTTTTCTTACTCTTGAAACTAATCAAATATAATTTTGGACACSTTGTAGAAACTCTTTCAGAGGTTTCAAAATTTTCAAAAAAACTTATAGAGATCAGCCATTCTTGACAAAGATATAAGAATACTCAGACCTTGGCTCA
>NW_026624288.1:97083-98904 GCF_030028575.1 Malurus melanocephalus
GGATTAACTTCTACATTCGAGAATTATATGCAAGATATTTTCCTGCTGTATTTTGTAAAAACCTTGGCTACTRAGAATTATGTAGCAGCTAGGGTTTTAASTAGATTTGTGTATTTAAACCTTCCCATCAATTTTTGTCTTTATAGACAGTCCCTTCTCATTTATGTTATTATGTTTTCTTTAATGCTAATTTCTGTAATTGCATCACAGTAGTGTGGATTCAAAAATGTTTTTGTGGTTAGATTATATTAAATTATATTTTAAGATATTTAAACTATTTCTCTTCTATCAAAATGTTTCATCTTTTATTTTTTTTTTTTTTCACTAACTGGAAAGAAAAGTGAGTGAAAAGAACAAGTAAATTGGCTCATTAAAAGATAGTTTCCCTCCCACATCTAAGGGAAGAGACACAAAAGGCATGCAGATACTATGAGGAGAATCAACTAGAAAGAYTTAAGAAAGCTGCCTACATGGAGCAAAAAGATACAGAGGTGAATGAGTGCAGAGGTGTGAGGAAGATCAGGACTGTGCAGAGCTTCAAAGCTGAAAGAGATTAAACTTCATGCACAAAGCGAGCAGATGCCGAGTTACTACAATGTTAGTCACAAGGATTAAAACCATGGAGAACAAGAAAACCTCCTACATCTGAAATGAGAAAACTGAACAGCAGACAGAAGAGTTGTCTGTAATTGAGATAAGAATGATCCTATCTTTGGGGGTGGGAAACGAAAGCAACTGCATAAAAACTAAGCCAAAAAGAAACCTGTGTGAGCCAAAACATTACACAGTGAGATGAAACAGCAGGAGTGGTGCATGACTGTTAAAAGAGAATAAGAGAATGTAGATCCAGTACTCAAAGGGAAAAAGAGAATGAAGAAATTACTGTAACTTAAAAATTTAGGTAGTGACTTGGATTGTGTACAATATTCTCTGTCAAACTTTGGTCATTAAATTGAATTGTTCTTGGAAAAAAAAAAAAGTTTTTTAAATACTAAAAAAATTTGGACTTTTGAGGAAGAACTTCACAGCTGTCATACTAGTCTCATCTGACTCTTTGGTTTACATTTATTACAATTTCTAGTGCACAACTTCAGCACACTTTTTTTAGAGAAAAGAGTGGAAGATTTGTGGACTTRTGTACTAATATGCTCTGTCTAGAGAATACATTGCATCAGTGAAGAGTTTAGGCTTATTAGCAAATGAAGACTTTTTGTTAATAGATGAAGCCTAGAGGGATGATGGAACTAACAGAAAGCAAAATGGGCATGGGCTACTACCACTTGAAATGAATACTCTCATAAGAAAATTCCTGAAGAACAGGAAGAACTGGCAGCTCTGCTGAAAGCTGCAAGGCAGAAGGATACTTTTTCTAAGGAATAATCTCAAGTGTCCAATAGGAAAAATAGCTTCATTTCAGCAAGCAACACAGAACCAAATAAATTGAAATTAAATATACTGGGGATAGTATAAAGAATTTGCTATGAACTATATAAGCAAATTGGTGCTACTAATAGTGAAATTTTGAGAGGAAAYTATAGACTATGAAGAGAAAATGACCACTGCAGGTGACAAAATATAATTATCCCCTGTAGTGAGTCTGGCTGAGGTAGAGTTAACTTTCTTGTAGCAGTCTGTATGGTGCTGTGTTTTAATTKGTGACTAAAAGAGTGTTGATAACACACTGATGTTTTAGCTACTGCTGAAAAGTGCTGGCACAACATCAAGACCTACTTTGTTTCTCACTCTGTCCCCCCAGTTAATAGTCCAGGTAGGAGATGGGAGATAAGACAACTGGGACAAATTTAACAAAGGGCTCTTCCA
>NW_026624288.1:100831-102726 GCF_030028575.1 Malurus melanocephalus
GCTCCTCTCTGGATTTTTCAGCCAAGTCATAWTTTTTTCCAGAGATTAATTACTTGGGCTAAGGTTTTATTTTTGTATTCTCAAATTATTACGAGACATCACTCATTGACTCCTTGAAATGATAGGCATAAAATAATGAGTATGTACCTAATCACTTGGCTGCATCRGTTTGGGATGAAAATGTTCCTGAAGTGATTGGTGAATTGATTTGCCATTTACTATGGGTTTTCAGTAAACATTTCATTGATTTGTTATGTAGCACTGACCCATGAAARGCYATAAGCTTTTGTCCTGRATTTTTATCTCTGGTTTTCTTTTCTCATCATTTTAGAATTCCAAAACAGAAGCATGCCTCATCAAATATAAAGACCAGTGGTGTCAAAGTCATCTCAATAAAGGCAGATAAGTAATGTTGTAGACAGGTTTTGAGTATGTAGCTCTGGTAAATTTGCATTCAAATGACCAGCTACACCACTAATTTGAAGCTCTTGCTCCTACAATTCTGAAAAGCCWGAGCATGAACATCACAGTGCTTTTGTGAGGTCAGGAAGTATTGTCTTAGAAAGGGTAAACTGAGACAGAGCATTTTAATATATTTCTCTATGTTCTCTGRGTGTGTGACAGAAAGCAGTAAAGTGTGATGATTAATTTTTGAAACACCTATTCCATAGTGGTTAATCCCAAAAAAGGGATCATTGAGTCTACACTGATGTCTTATCTATCAGAAAACATTACATTTTTCTCAGCTATGTTTATGTTAGACTTTTTGATTTGTTTTAGGATAACATATTTCACTKTTCAAAAACCAAATTATTATATACCACAGCAAGAAGCAGAAGACAGTGAAATTGCACCCACACTAACAAATTGAACTGCTTCTGAGCACCAGCACAAACGTGTTGTTGCCTACCCTTGTCAAACTGCTAAAGTGGYTTGAAGCTCAGGCTTTGCTCCAGGATATTTAGCCATCTCTTACAAAATTCTCAGATGTTACCTGCACATGAACCACATAAAAGATTAAAAATATTTGTAATTCACAGAATTGTTTCAGCTGTTGTCTTGCTGTGGTTTAAATCTGGTTGTTCAAAGAGAGACARCCTAATCCCTAAATCTGTGAATATATCAGTAACACACTCTGTGAGAGGGGAAAGGTATATAAAGAAAAATCCCTAGTGGATGAGAGGTGTTTATAATATCTATCATCATATAAGGCTCTGAAATTAAAGCATTTGAAATCTATTTGTTTTTCACAGATCTGTGGAAGGGAACACATATGAGTAGAGCACTTCATAATGATGGTCCAGTTTAGCCAACATTACAGAAAATRTAAAACTGTCCAGAGTTTGAATTTTTACAGCATTTTTTGTTAATCTCTATCAGAGTACGTGAGCAGCTCTCATGTGTGACCTGGTAAACTGTTACAATATTTAATTAGGTTTACTATGAAGAATTTTCAGTATATTACAAGTCTGAATATGTTCAGCTGTACCTCCCATGARCTAAATAGGTATGCTTCTTACCAAAAAACTGTTCCCTGTCACATTCTGTACATGGAAGAATATGTAAAACTTGTYTTCTAGATCTGCTACTACAAAGCTATCATTTATTAATATGAACCTGATTTATGTTCRAAACACCAGTTGAAATAYAGGTCCATGCGGTATAGGTGTGTTTTGTCTCAGGGAAGAGAAACCATTTATCATTTGGACAAACATATTTCAGAGTTTTGACCCTATGCAACAGTGATTTCTGAACTTTTGTAAAAAATCTGCTATGCTTCYCTGTAAATTGCTTGGATGTTTTCTTTCTAAAGTCCATGCAAAAAAATATTTCTTTAGTCTATATTTTTTTTTTAAATTTTGCAAATAAAGTGTTTTTGCACAACACTGTTTCTT
>NW_026624288.1:111275-112860 GCF_030028575.1 Malurus melanocephalus
CAGGTGAGTCAGTGAGTCAGAGTGAATCCAAGGGATTGAATCCTTGCTTGTCTATTATTTGTGTTAACTGTCCACGTTACATCAGTACAATTCCAATCTTTTAATTACACCTGCATATCTTTAATTTTTGGCTCAATTTTGTGTGCAATGTGCCCTTTGATAATGGTATATCTGCTTTTTATCTTAGCAGTTATTACCAGCTGTGAAAGTGAGCAGAAGCTACCTTTATCCACTCTTCCAAACTCCTTTYATTATTACACTGATAAATCTGTCTCTCTGTCTTTTCACTGGAATTCCAATGACACAGTCACAGGGAGATGTAGGTATGATGAAACTGCAAAATTATTTYCAGAACTTTCCTAAATTCTAGTTTTGTAAAGACTTTTCTAGATCACCATGAAAGAACCAAAKGATGTTTCCCTTAATGGAATAGCTGTTCACCAACAAAAGTTCTGCAAAAAGAGTAAGAATATCACAACAAAATACTGCTTCCATGTGCTTTTCCCCAAGTTGCACCTCTTCTGGTGACAGCAGACATAAATCTTTGTCACAAACACCATAGTCATCTCATTTTCCAAGGAAAACAGTCCAATTTTACTTTTTGTTTTTGTTGTTTCTATTATCACATAAAAAGAATTATAAGTATTCGTGTCTTCCAGTGGCAAAGCAGTGAATACTGACGTTTCTTTCTTAAGGTTTGGGGTCTTTTTATATGTAGTTTGGTTTCATCAGATCTTTCAAGGCATTTTAAATGTCAAGTGTGATTTTCTTCTGCTACTCTTGTTAGGATGTCCTGGGCATGTCTATTTATTTATGAATTCAGTAAGTGAAAGATGTTGTGTGCAATAATACAATCTATCTATTTGTACAGTAATTAGTGTTGTGATATGTGGWGGAGTAAGTAACTGAAAGTAACTCACCCACCCTGTAACTGCTAATGCAGCTTTAGAGACTTCTAGCACTGCACATTTGCTCTGATTTCTTCTCAAATTTGGCCTGGATTTGTTTCCCACAGGACTTTGACCACCACCAGTTAGGTTCCTCTTAAAGTATAAAGGAAATAAAAGGAAAACAAGACAAATGTTGAGGTTTTTACCTGTCCTTTTAATACCGATTTGTGACTATTTCTAGGAATACAAAGCCCTTTCTAATAAAAAATCAGTAATTCCTGTTGCAGCTTCTTTGACAAGCAGCCAAGACTTTCTATGAGTCTTAAAACCCACGTTTTTCCAGTAGCCTAATTTTTTTTATATAAATGTTTAGAGATTCTGATTATAAAATAATTCATTACAGTATAAGGAAGGTAAGATTTAGAGAAAAACTACCATAGTCATTTGAGGCAAATTAATATATGAGACATCTGGAGGGAAAATCACATAACATTGTTATGATTTTTTAAAAACTATTTTTGCAATAATGTCTATATTTCTTTGTAACTAYAACTTAGTGTAAAGAGCTTAAGATGTAAGATTATATGAAAAGATAAATTGTATTGCATGTTATATGAGGAAATTTACAGAGCAGAAAATGAAAGAAATATAGAAAAATAATGAAGAGGGAAGGACAGCAGATGTAAAAGATAAAT
>NW_026624289.1:0-1814 GCF_030028575.1 Malurus melanocephalus
GACGGGCGCAGCTTCAATATCCCGGGATCCTGCACCTACGTCCTGGCGCGGGTGTGCGAGCCGGCGCGACGGCTGCTCAACTTCACGGTGCTGGTGGAGCACGAGGCCGGCGGTCACGGTGACCCGGCGCTGATGAAGAGGGTGATGGTGTCCATCCATGGCTACAACGTCACCATGGAGCGGGGACGCAGGTGGGAGGTCACGGTGAGTCTGGAGAGTCCCGCAGAGATGTGGTGACGATGGCGGCTGTGGGGGTGTCCATCCATGTGACAATGTCAGCTGTAGAGGGGATCCAGCAATTCCCACAGTGACACACCATGATTAAAAGGACGGTGGGCGTTCCCCTCCACAGCTGCTCTGTCACCGTGGGGTGGGGTCCGGTGACCCTGTACGATGTGTCACGTGTCACCTGTCCTCATTCCAGGTGGACTTGGAGCGCTACACCCTCCCACTGGTGACAGAGGACAAGAACCTCCGCATCGGCCAAGAGGGGAATAACATCGTCCTGCACACGGCCGCGGGAGTGCGCATCCTCTACAACACGGCCACCTTCCTCCTCATCACCGTCCCCGACGTCTACCGCGGCCGGCTCTGCGGCTTGGGCGGCGACTACAATGGTGACCCCAGTGATGACTTCCGGCTGCCCAACGGGGCCCTGGCGGAATCCACCCAGGAATTCGTCACCTCCTGGAAGGTCCCAGAGAAGCACGGCGCATGCAGCGACGGCTGCGACGATGGCACGTGCAGCAGGTGCGATGTCACCGACGAGGCCGCGTACGGCGGGAACGGATCCTGCGGGATCATCCGAGACGCGGAGGGGCCGTTCCGGGGGTGCCACCCCCGTGTCAGCCCCGTGGAATATTTCACCCACTGCGTCCACGACGTCTGTGCCACCAACGGGGACCGCGCCGCCCTGTGCCACGCGCTGCAGGCATACGCGGCCGCTTGCCAGGCTGCCGGTGCGATGGTCGGAGCGTGGAGGACAAAGGATTTCTGCCGTAAGTCAGGCGGGATTTCACCGCTCTTGTCCTCAAAAGCCACATTTCTTCCTGAAAAATACCTGAAAATTTGGAAAAATTGCGTTGAGTTTATAAAAAAAAAAAAAAGGGTTTTTTTTTTAAATTATTTTCCCCCCAGTTTGGGAAAACTTCCCTTGTTTTGGTAAATGTTGCCTCAATTTTTGAAAAAAAAATCCCCCCAGTTTCAAAAAAATCTTCTTCACGTTTTGCAAAAATTATTTTGAATTTTGGGAAAAATTATCTGACATTAAAAAAGTCCTACAAAAGTGAAAAAATTAAAAATTTCCAAAAAACCTTTGATTTTTGAAAGAATTTGCTCAAATTTTAGAAAAATAGCCTTCTTTTTTGAAAAAAATATTCTACCAATATGCAAAAATTCCTTCAAAATTTCGAAGTTCTCCAGCAATTTTGATGAAAAACCTTTCAATTGTAAAAAAGTGCTCAAAATCTGAAAAAATAATTGCTCACCATTTTGAAAAAATATTAAATTTTGAAAGATTCTCACAAATTTTGACCTTTTTCCTCTAATTTGGAAAAAACCTAATTTTGAAAAAAAAAATTGCAGAAAGCCTTTCAATTTTGCTAAAACCCGTCCAGTTTTGAATGAAACCGCAAGTTTTGTGAAAAAAAAGCCATAAATTTTTTGATACACGTCTCCAACTTTGGTAAAATACATCAAATTTTACTGAAAACACACTCCAATACAGCGGAAAAATGGCAGTTTGGAATGTTTCCCTCAAATTTAAAAAAATCATCCCATTTTTAATAAGGAAAATCCCCCAGTTTTGATGAAAA
>NW_026624289.1:3917-5482 GCF_030028575.1 Malurus melanocephalus
ACCCATTTCCACCCAAAATGATGCGTTTCTCTCTCTTCCAGCCACATCTCCCACCAGACCCGTCAGGAAGTTGATGCTCCCATCTATCCCGTCCAATAGGTGGATCCACCTCAAACTCCCTCAAATTTGGCAAAATTCTGGATTTTGAATCAAATCCACTAAATTTTCCTGGATTTTCCCCAAATGGATTAACTTTGTGTAGATCCTGATGCCCTGATGTACCATCCACGCCCTGGAACCCAAAAATATAATCAAATCCAGATCAAAAAGACCCAAATCATCGTGTTTTTTCCAATATAATAATTTTATTGCCAAGGGCTGTTTTTGATACAACAGTCAATAAACTCTTTTAAAGCTTTTTTTGCGGTGTGAATTTGAGGTTCATTTGCTGATTTATAAAACTGGGGGGCCACCACCCGGAATGTGGGTCATTGTGACCCTCCAAGTGTGGGGTGTTTTTACCCCACAATGTGGGGCACTGTGATCCCAAAGTGTGAAATATTGAGACCCCAATATGTCACTGTTACCCCAAAGTGAGGGGTATTTGACCCCAAAGTGTGGCACACCATGAGCCCCACTGTGGGGAGTTTTGACAGCAAAGTGTGGGATCAAGAGGGTGGCACGGTGACCCCTAAGGGGCATTCTGACTCCAAAATGTGTGGGGGGCATTTTGTACTCAAAGTGTGAGGCACTGCAGCCCTTAAGTGTGGGGTATTGTGACCCCCAAGTGAGGGACATTGTAACTCCAAATAATGGGACAAAGTGACCCCCATGTGTAGGGCTTTCTGACCCCAAAGTGTGGGGCACCATGACCCCAAAATAGGGGACAATGTGACAACAAATGTCGGGTGCTCTGACCCCTAAGTCTGGGCCGTTGATACCCCACAGTGTGGTGAACTGTGACCCCGAAGTGGGGGCACCTTAACCCCAAATTTTAGGATATCATGAGCCCCAAGGTTGGGCACTGCAGCCCCCAAGTGTGGTGCATTGTGACTCCCAAATGTGGGACATTTTGRCCCCAAATTATGGGGCAGTGTGAGCCCAAAGTTTGGAGCAATTAGACCCAAAAGTGTGGGGCAATATAACCCCCAAATTTGAGTTACAGTAACCCCAAAGTTCAGGGCACTGTGACCCCGATATTTGGGGCACTGTGCCACACACGCCCCTCCCTCCCATCCCCCCATTTGATGCGCAATCACCCCTCACTCCCTCCCCACATCTTTTTGCCATTTTCCTGCCCCGTTCCCACCTGGATTCTCGGCCACCCAGGCTGTGGGGTGGGGACTCTCAATTCCATCTCATTTACCTCTGTGGGAGCAGGATATCCAGATTCTTCCTCCCTGTCTTGGGAAGTCCCCAGATCTCCAAATTCTTGCCTCAAAAATAACAACAAATACTAAAACCTTGGCAGTGGGATCCAAAATTCCCAGAAATACGGGAGGACCTGGAGGAATTCCCAGATATTTTCGCAACAGCTTGGGTCCAGCAAAAAACCCTCAGAATTATTCTGAAATAAGAGCTGCAAAAATAAGCATAGAAGGGTTTAACCTTTTTTTTTTTTTTTT
>NW_026624289.1:6864-8453 GCF_030028575.1 Malurus melanocephalus
CTGAGGAGCTATAAAGTGATCAAACTTTTTGTCTGCCTAGTTTTCAGACAAACTTAATTGTAAAAAAAATTACACCATCAGCATGGACTGGAGAGAATTTCACTTTAATTGAGCAGGAGGTGCCCTCCCTTTTGGAATTGAAAGGGCCCAGGAGCAAACCCAGCTCCAGCCTCAGAGGCTGACTCCCCTCTGCAGTCATTTTCCCCTACAAATTTCATGACAAAAATACCAAATATATTTCCTTTCTGCAAAATAAACCTCCGTGTTTAGCTGTGTCTTTGTGAAATCCCTGCCTGTGAAAGAAGATGCGATGTAGAAGATCACACAGCGCTGTTGATAACGCTGATCCTGCTCTGGGAAAGGGGAGCGGGTGGAAAGGCGGATGGAATGAGACAAGAAGAGGAAAAAAGGAGGAAATGATGGTCCTGCCCCAGATTTCTCTGTAGTTTGGCACTGCTAAGCCTTGACCCTCCCAGAGCTGAGATATTTTTGTGACAGTGATGCCGTGCCCAGCCCTAACACTCCAAACAACTGCAAGAAGTTACCAGGCTGAGATGCAGCTGAGACAGAAACTTTTACTTTGGAGAAGCTTTTGCTCCAATGAAACTGCGATGAAACTGTGTGAGTAAATCTTGATCACTTGCCAAAAAACACCTTAAACTTTGATCATTTGCCAAAAAACACCTTAAACCTTGATCACCAGCCAAAAAACACCTTAAACTTTGATCATTTGCCAAAAAACACCTTAAACCTTGATCGCTTGCCAAAAAAACACCTTAAACCCGATCACTTGCCAAAAAACCGCTGCTTTCCACCTGCATCCATCCAAACCCCTCCCGGTGCCTCTGCCTCCAGCTCTGGCGTGGCAGAGCTGCCAAGGCACTGAGTGAGGCCGAGGTTCAAATCCTGCTGTGTTTTACAAAGTCTCACACAGTTTTGGGGAGCATTTTCGAGCTTTTTGTTTAAATTTTTCAACAATGTGGTCACACAGCAGAGCTGGGCGTTTTAAATCCAGCACCAGGGCAATGTGGTCAAAAGTTCAGTTTTGTTTCGCTGGTGAAGCCGGAGCTGGTGGCACCTGTGCTGTGCCAGGAGGGAGCTCTGCCTCGATTAAAAAAACAAACCAAAAGCAAAAAGTGTCCTTTTCCCCTGATGAGTTGTGTGGAGGATGGAAACGAGGAGCTGAACGCAGCAGAGGAAAAACGTGGAGAGCTGATGGAACACATGAGTGAAATACCAGGAGAGCTCACAGCACGCAAAGGAGGAAATATCTCTCTAAACAAGGATAAGCCACACTTTCAGCTTGGCTTTCACTGCGGGAAATATATCCCCTGAAGCTTCTAAATCAATGTTCTGCCGTGGAAACCCCTCTCAGTGCATTTTGTGCAGAGCAGCACCTCGTCTTTGCTGCCATGGAGAGCCCAGGACCCCTCTGGGGATGATTTAAATGCCAAATTTCTGAAGGTGCTTTGCGGTGTGTTGGCTGCAGCAGGCAGGTGTTTGCAGATATCACAGGCTGTAATTATTATCTCTTTACCTGGGGAAAGAGGTAATAATTACTGCTAATTTGTAAATGTCTTCCTCTGCCA
>NW_026624289.1:10438-11646 GCF_030028575.1 Malurus melanocephalus
GCCATCCAGCAGCTCCGATTTAACTAAAACACGTGTACAAAATCTGCTGATCTTTCACTCGGAGCTGGCACACACTGGAAGGAGCAGCTGTGATCCAGTGGAGTCTTTGTGACACGGATCATGCGCCAGTGATGTTGTTTTAAGCCTGAACAAGAACCAATTTTATCCCAAACCCTGGTGGTCAGGAGGCTGAGAGGGACATGAGCACTGAGGATGCCATTGAAGCATTATTTTCATGCAGGGCTTAAATAATTTGAGCATATAAATCAGAGTGATGGATGGTTGAAAAATACCTGGGAAGGTGTCTTAGTGCTGCAGTGGATAAACCCCTTCAAATAATTTTTGTAAGGAGCTTTAGAGTGGTAGCTGGTGATGGCATTTTTTACATTTTGGCTCTGCAATTCTCCTAAATTTGGTGTCAATGTTTCTATTGCTCTCACCTCTCATCACTCAAGACCAATATTGAAAAATTTTATATGCATTGAATCCTTCTCCCTGCTCAAACAATTTGCTGTGCAAATATTGCCTTCAACCACACAAAACCAAAGCTTGTCTTCAGCAGGACTGAACTGCCAGGGCCCTCAGGTGAGAAATCTGTTATAAAACAGAAAAAAAGGACAATGTTTTCTTTATCCCTGGGGGATCTGAAACATTTGTTGACAACAGAAATTGAAAAGTTTGCAATATTCAAATAGAGAAGGACTGGCCTACACACTTTTTACAAAATGAGATGTTGAAAAAAAATGTTATTTTCAAGACTTTTCACTCATTATTCTATTTAGCAAGCTTGGGGTGCTTGACTCTTAAGTCTGATGCACCCTTTGTACATGTAATGAGTGCCAGTGAAGTAGGCACTTAGCAATTTTCAGAATTAAAGAGAACCAATAATTACATAATTTTTTGAAAGCCATCTAATAAATGCACTGCTCTGATGTTGTCTGCATCGTGTCTGTAATTATAAATAAATAGCAGATTTCATGTGCCCTTCTTAGAGCAGCAAAATTGGCTAAATACTGAGCGAGCAATGTTTTTCATTTAAATACCACAGCCTTTCCAGTTTTTCCAGTCTGGTGGACCTCATATACAGGAGTTGTTGTTTTTTAAGTGATTGTTCTTTACTTTTTCTGCCATAAAAATGTGTGGGAATAGCTGGTCTCCATTTAAAAAAAACCCAACCAACCAACCAACCAACCAACCAACCAACCAAC
>NW_026624289.1:12758-17562 GCF_030028575.1 Malurus melanocephalus
AGGTGGAGCACATCTCCCTGCTCTATTATCCTGAATTTCCCTGTCCTTGCAGGTGCAGCCCCTTCTGTTGGATGGCTGTTAAGCCACACCAGGTGATGTCTTCATTTTTTTCTCTCCAAAAAATATAAAATATGAGACCTCCAAGAGCACAAGTGGATATTTATGGGCAGCCCGACATGTGAAAAGGGTGCCATAAATTCTGAACAGCTGCATTTCCTATTATTGTTGGTGTCATTGTTATCTCTCTTGATTCCTGAACCTACAGATACAGGAAAACCTTCATTTTCTCCTGACATGATGATTATTAACAACCAACAAATTGTGCAAAGATAAACCACTCACAAAACCACCGTTTTCAGCACAAAACGTGGGGTGACTCCAGCAGAGAGGCACCGTGAAAACCGGGGTTGTGAAATTACTGATGAAAAATAAAACATTGAATTATTGCACCTCTTTTCTGGCATGAAAGTAACTCTACTTTTTATGACAGAAGTTACACTGAGGTAATTTTACCACAGTGGCAAAGCCTCAAATGTGTGACCAGGTTATTGGGCAGTGGTGAACGGTGTGAAATGCATGAAAAGGAGCCCAAAATGGGTGATTTTTCCCATTGTTTATGCCATGCCCAGGAAAGATCAAGGTTGGCCTCCCAACATCTCCATCGTGGTGCACAATCAGCACTGGGTGGGTGGGAGCTGGGACATCTGAGGGTCTGCCAGGGTCCCAAAATCTCCCTCCTGGACACGGGCGGGGAGGCAGCAGGTTCCTCCTCAGAGGGATAAGATGTGGGAGCACATCAACATTTCCACTGCCTTTGGAAATTGTGTTTAAAGGTCAGCAGTCCAGAAAAGAATACTTCAGAATATGTTTAGCTGAGAAATCTATGCAATTCTGTGTGCTAATTCATGGCTGGAACCTATAAATGTCTGAAAACCCCCTGTGATGACTCCCTCAGCAGACACAATTCATGTCCTTGGTGCACACAGGATGGGGAAGGGTCAACTTTTGCTTTGTGCCTCGTTTAACCATCGTATATCTGCCCTGCCACGGGGCACAGCTTTGTCCCCGAGCTTTCAGAAGCTCAGAGAGAAATTTAGGCTGAATCTCTACACCAATTAAAACAAAAAAGAAATAAAATGAAAGAGAAGTGCAAGGCCAAAAGCCAGAAATTATTAGTAAGCTGGGGCATGGTACACTGAACTAAATTCCTACAGATGTTACGGGGAAAGAAGGAAAGGGAAAAAAGAAAAAAAATCCCTGACCAACCAAGGAAAATGCCCACAAGCAAATTAAACAAGACAAAGCAAAACAAAACAAACCAAAAAAAAAACAAAAAAAAAACCCAAAAAAAAAACCCCAAAAGCAGGGAAAAAAGGAAAAAAATCCTCCAAAACCTCTGTTGTATCCCAGAGGTGATTTGCTGTACCATAAATGACGCCTTGGGAGGGAAAAGGGGCACAGAGGGAATGGGTGGTGCTGAGAAAGAAGCAGCTTTTTCTGAGCCCCATGTAAAAATCTCTGCTTATTCATTATGTACAGTTACACACACCCAGAATACTTTCAGGAAAACTTTTCCACCTGTTTCTGTGAAATTCTACAACCACCAGACAGTGTTGCAATCTCTCACTGGTTTTATTTTCCACATTTGTTTCATGTCTGAAAGCTGCAGATCCTGCCCATCCATGTCCAAATGAGCACTGCCAGGTTTTTTAAAGCAAACCCTTTTGCAAAGGAGCAATCAGGAGTCAGCACACCCAGGAAATGGAAGTTTACACCTTGAAATATGCAGGGCAGTGTGTGTGCATTGGAAACACTTCACACTATCAGGATTGCCTTCTTTTGAGCCCCAGGAGGCAAATATTTTGTGGTTAGTTTATAAAGTCTTTTTTTAAAAAGTTTTTTTTTCTGGAAGTTTTGCCAAGGGAATATTGTAAACAGCTGTGTTTGTCGCTGACCTTTGCTGTATGCAAAGATACACACACAGTACTGCAGGTGTTGGCAAAAAGTTAAGGAAGCAAATAAAAATGTAATACAGGGCTCTCCAAATAATTTGGGAAACATTTTTCGTAAAATTCAGAAAAAGCCTGTCACAGAATGATTTAATCTAATCCAACTAGCTAAAGATATGCAAGAGAGAGACAGAGAGAGGAAATAACAGCAGCACTTCCAGTTTTCTATCCTCACAAGAGCTCCAGATATGTGAGATATATTCCATGTTTAGAAGGAAAGAGAAAATAAAACAAGACAGGTGAAGAACAGAGTCAAAAAAGTTTTCAAACAATGTTCTCTAACCAGAATGTTCAGGAGTTGACCTTATTTCTACAAATTAACAGTAGGAATGAGTAGCAGTTAACAAATGTAGCCCATCTCCTTTGAGATTTTGAGCCTCTCAGGAGCATATTGTGCAAAAAAAAAATTCTACAAATGAGGTGACATTGTGCTCTGTGACAAAATAACTAAAAGTAATGGAAAAAATAATAAACCAGAAATTACAGGAGGCAACTCTATTAAAAATTAAAGAAAAAAAGTCTCATTTTAAGCTACCTATTCCAAATGACAACAAGCAGAGAGGACAGCAAATGCTTGGTCAAGGTGGAATCATTGATTTTGGTGTCTCTCAACAAATCTTCTCAAGTCCTGACTGCAGTTTTGGGCTGAGATATGAAAAATGAGCTCTTGAAGAAGAGCAGTTTCAGGAGCCAGTTTGGGAAGAATGGGAGCATTTTCAGTCTGCCACAATGGCATTCCACTCCTCAAGAGGATTTTTCTGTGGAAAATCTGTGGATTATCCCCACTGGTGTCACCAAGTGGTCTCTGAACAAGGGAATTTGGGTCCCCTGACGATGACACCAAACCCCAGGAGTGTCCCACGGTGACAGGGCCTGGCAATCCTGTGAGTCTGGGACTGGAGACATCACCCAAAGTAATCCCAGGAGTGCTGGCAAAGCCTGCTACTCTCTCAGAACATGAAGAGGACAAGCAGGATGATTTTTTTTTTTTCCTAGGATCTCCTCAGAGGCAGAGTTTCAGTTTAAATCCTTGATTACAGCAGCTTTCAGAAGGATAAGTTGTGACCACGTAGCTCTGAAAAGGAGCAAGATTTCTAGGACAAATCCCTTATTCAATTTACAAGGCTGAGAACACAAGGTTATGCCAATTTGAAGCAATTGATATTTAATAAAGATTTGTGGTAATTTTTGGTCTCAGCCCTAAACAAATCTGTTCAACTCAATTTGTCTTAATTTCAAAGTATCTTTTTTCAGAGCGCATTCCTTGAGTAGCCAAGCCATGAAACTCGGCCAGAAATGAAAAAAAAAACAACAATACAAATACAGTCTCATGTGAATGAGTCCAAGGAAAATTAATTTATCAAGATATTACAAGTTACTTTCATTTGGACAGAAATCTGCTTATCAATGCTGCACAGTCTGTAGAAATGTATACTACATCGATATCTGCTTTTCTTCAAAAAGAAAATTTATCTTTCTGTCACAAAAAACGCGGCAACTGACTGATCTATGCTTTGGCATGGACTGCTATTCCAATTCCGTGTAATGAGAAAAGAAATAAAACTGATTAATCAAGTACTGGGTTAAAAAAAGCATCAGCCATTTATTGCGGTGCATGGCTCTTCTATTCCAAGCTGGCTTTTGTATTCCATGTTTGAACCWTTTTTGTCCATAGAGAAATTTTTGCAAACATTAACAAAAGCAGTAAATTAGTGCCAAGGGGCACAAGTTCATGTTGTGTAAGAAGGGCACACGAGGGTGATACCAGAGACCACCTTGCTCAAAACCAGGCACTGTTCTCACACCAGTTTTAGGGATTTTATTCTGTTTTAATGGCCAAGGGATTGCATAGTCCAACATAGTAATATGAATTTTGGAGTGGAATTTGATGAATTTGACAGGGTTTAGGGGCTCTGGCTGGAGCAGCGAGATGATGGCACTGCATCACTTCAAAGCCATTATGTCAACAACTTCTYTGTGTCAATACTACTCTGCATCCATTTCCTTCATGAGAAATGGTGATTTAAACACTTCCAGGGCTCACCTTTTCCCCCACAGGGCTTTGCCTGCTCGTGTCATTTTTCATACAGTAATGAGGACTAATTACACACTGTGCCACACTGCACTGGGAGAAAAAACGAAGCCTTGTTCCAGAAAGTGATGCCCAGAGCCTGACAACCCCAGCACATGGAAAAACAGGAGCTGTCGAGTGGCTGCCTGCATTGCCTGCATGTTCTTTTTCCAAATGGACTGTTCAACTTCATCCACTTTGAACAGGATGACATCTGCACGTGTATTTCTGCTCACACTCAAAAGGGGCTAATGACTTCATGTGTTTTGGGCTTTTTATGAAACAAAAATTCTCTGGTGAAGAAAATCCAAATGGCTGGGTTTTTTATATAATTTTTTTTTCCCTCCCCCAGAAAAATAGGGTCTTGAATATTTCATTGAGCCCTTCCTGTGTACATTCATGGCCTGCAAAGGCAAAGTTTATTTATTTATTTGTGGCGTGGGGAAGAGGAGGAGCTGCAGAACGGGACATGACACATCCAAGGATGGTGGGGACAGGCAGTGATGGCTCCCTGGGAGCTGGTGTCCTCTCCAGAGCCAGGGAGTTTTCATTCCCTTTTCCAGAGCAAATTTTGGGAAGTATTYGTGCCYGTGAGTGCRATCCTTCCCTGCTCCTCACAGCCACAGAGCTCTGGGAAGGATGGGAATGCCCTGGACAGACTCCAGCATGAGCACAGCGCTGCCTCTCCTGCCCTCCCAACCTCCCCCAGGCAAGATATAGGGGC
>NW_026624289.1:18052-20875 GCF_030028575.1 Malurus melanocephalus
GAGAATATTTTAGAGGTAATTTTTTTTTCTGTTTTCTGAATCCAGGTGTAGCTGGAGGAGACTCTAAAGATGGCATCAGGTGTGCCACCAGCAGCAGAACCTGGCCACACTGTAGCTGCTCACAAATGAAAACAAAATGAGACAAACATGAGATGAGATCTCCATGAATGCAAAAAGCATTTTGTGCAGCACATATCAATTATATTGGCCAAGTCTTAAAATGTTTGTTCTTCAGTACTTAAAACTGCATTCCCTGACCCCTTGGGTTTTGGAGGAACTTCAGAATGAGAGGTTTGTGTTTGTCCCCAGCACTTTATTTCGAGCCTTGCAGGAATCAGCAGGGCCAGAGCTGAGTTCAGCTGTCCCTCTCGGGGCTCTGCTCACACATTTTCTGCTGTAAGCTGTGTTTACCCACAGATGTCACAGAATGATGAGATTTTCCTTTTGCCACACAGATGCAATTTCAATTATGATTTTTCTCTTCCAATTAGCTTATTTTAACCACAGGTGGTTTTTTTGTTTTTTGGTTTTTTTTTTTTTTTCTCCCTGGACATGATTTTCCCTCCATACAGCTTATAGTAATGCATAAAGGAAAAATAAAGATCTAATCAGCGTGGCACCATTTCCTTCAGCTTTTAGCTTCTCTAATACATTATTCTCCCTACAATGTGGTGTAGCTGGCTCATAAGTATAAAATAAAATCTTTTACAAGACCTATTTTTTTGAAACTTCTGGAGTTATTTACACACTAGAAATTTCTTTTTATTGCTACATGAAAGCAGAGCAAATTAAAAGGCAGAGTGTCTCGCAATATAAAGGTGGCTCTCTTTTTAAATTGTCACCTCAGCCCCTCATTCACAAGTGCAGTGTGAGTGTAGTGCTGAACACCCCACAGTGACCACATCAGAAAACTGAAATAAACAGTAACCAATTGTTTCTTAAGGAACACTTACAATAGGTTTTTTAGTTCTTCCATAAACAAGTAATTTAGTTCTCCAAAATGCCTTTTCTTTTTCAATTTGCCCATTTCTAACTTACGAATGGCTCAAGGATTGATAAACTGCATTGTTTTCTCACATGCACAACCACTGCTGATCATGGGGAAACTTTGTACAGGGAAGGTTGTTTTTTTCTTGAATTTTTTTGGGAAAAAAAAACTCCAAAGGTCACTATTTATCATGTCAGAAATTCTTCTTTTGATGAGCCCTGCTTCCGTATCCTGCACAAGTTATTCAGCATGAAATGACATGCACAATTTTTAATGGCAGCCTTTGGAAAGCCACAGGTTTCCCACAGCCCCTTAACATACTAAACTTTTATTTTTATCTGGGTGAAAGCAGATTATTCTCAGAAAGAGAAAACTGCAATCTGTCCCCTGGCATTTGCATGGCTGATGGGGCTTGATCTGAGCTGCCAAAATGTTTAGGGCTTTTCTGAGGAAATAAAAAGAAACCCTGACCTGGGATGAATTGTGCGAATACCCATGGAAGAAATGCAGCCTGGCTGATGGGATGGAATTGCTATGAGAACACATTGGATTTTGGATATAAAAACACAGGCTCTGCTCTTAATGAGAACCTAATCAGGTATAGAGAATGAAACTGGCTCAGCATTCAGATTTGCACAAATTAAACAACTGCTCTTACAGGGTGCAGGGACAGGGACGATGTGAAATCTGCAGATTTAAAATCCATGAAAGACCCTCTAAAACACCTTGTGCAGGAGGGAAGAGCTGCCACAGACTGAAAACTGGGGCCAGTCAGGTTGGAGGAACAGCCCACGAGTTAAGGAAGATGTTTTTAAATTCCTCATCAGAAGAAACATCCTCAGAAACGGTGAAAACTCTCTTTACTCATCCCTACACATTTGCTTTTCATTTCAGGCCTCACTGTTCCTCCTTCTTCCTTCTGTTCCTACTGTCAATTTACACTGGCTTTCTGTTCTTCCTCTTTTTTTTTTTAATTCACAGATGAGGCAAGCAAATACCATCATCATCATCATCATCGTCATCATCATCATCATCATCTTTTTCATATTTTGAATTAGCACAGGAATTATTTTGAACACTGAAAATTTAAAATAAATCATTTTGAAGTACACCTTCGGTCTCGCTGTTGGTTGGGTCTGGAGATGTGGAGGCCTCAGCAGCCTCAGGTCTGTCAGGTGCTGCATTCAACAGTTCCAACAGAAAATGCTGATATTTTAATTTACATGTTTGTGAGGTGATAAAAACAATCCTCAAGTCGATATTTTTAGAGCAAGAAACTGATAAAAGAGAGAGCTTCACTTTATGAATTTCCTCGAGGAATTTCCCCTGAGCTGACAGAGCTCTGAAGTGCCCCGGGTGAGAGGCAGCTGAACCTGCCTTGTCCTCCTGCTTCAGTCTGGAACTGAAATGGATGCTGAAGATCCTCAAAATAAGGGAATCTCTTGCAAAATGCTCCAGAAATTGTGATGGAAAAAAGAAAGTGAACCCATCAAGTTACTAATATCCCCAAACTGCCTCCAAAATCTTGTCAGACTTGAAACAAGAAAACCGTTTTCAAGCAAAAAAAAAAAGAAAAGACAGTGGTCCTGAGGAGAGGGATAGAAGAGAAGTTTCTGCACAGGGGGGGGATTTGTGCTTTTGGCAAAATGTAAAGTGTCAGACCTGCTCGGAGAGGGAGCAGAGATGGATTCTCTGAGCACAGAAAACTCTGCTGTGGAGGAGAAGCAGCCGGAGGAGCGAGCTCTGAGCAGGGCTGTGTGTGAGCACAGCTCCAGCACAGCGTGAGAGGAGAGTGGGATTTACAGTTCTGAGGGTTGGAACAAAACCCTGTGCCC
>NW_026624289.1:22393-26829 GCF_030028575.1 Malurus melanocephalus
TAAGTGCAGACTTGAGGATCTTCAGTGGTCCCTGAAACACCTCTCTCAACACTTTCTGGATAAAATAATCCCACATATTTCATCCTGATTCATCATTAGTTTCTTGCCACATTTCAASAAAAATAAAGCAATCTCATGGATTTTTCTTTCTCATTCATCCTGAATTTTGAAACAATGAGGGGGTTAAAGGCCTTTAGTTCAGAGCTCAACCAAAATTCAGAGATTTAAGAGTTTAACGATGCAGAATTTCTGCCCAGAGGACCATTTTCCCCCTGCTCATTTGGTGAATGGGAGAGACAGAACATTTTCCTCAAATTTTAACCAGACTTCAGGAGAACTCTCCTATCTAACCTGTTACCTTTTGTGCCTCATGGCCTACATCTCCCAGTCAAATGCCTAAGTGGAATAAAACTTAAAGTTTTGGTGACATGTTTTCATTTATTTGGGAATTTTACTGTCATTAATTAATTTCCTGGGATTCATAAGACCCAAGTACTTTGCTATCTCTGTCTAATTTTATAAACAGAGAGGTTGAGTTCCCATTTGCAGACTGCACTGGACACTGCAAATGGTTGTAACCTGTGGGTTGCTTCCTGCAATTTTTCACACTTGGGTGTCAAACCATCCCAAGGGGGGATTAGGTTACGAAACTTCTGTGATTCCTTCAAAATTCACTAAGAGCCATTATTTCTGTGTTTGGAAAGTAGCCCAAAACACAGTATTTGCCACGCAATATAGACACTGCTGTGAATACCAGACAAAAGCCAACCAGATTTTGGGTTGGTGGGTGGGTTCAGGGTTTGCACTCCAGGCCAGCTTCATTGCACCTCAGCATCTCCCCTGTTTGGGGGAGAGTTTAGGAACAACTCTCCCTTCTCATACACTGAGAATTGTTCTGATCCAAACCCCAGTAACAAGGTGTGTCTGCTAAATTAATTGCAGAGGCTGAGAAAAAAATTAGGCTGAGATGTTCACAGAAGCACCTATGGTGGCTGTGCTTTTCAGATACTCGATAACATAAAACCAGTTGAGAAAAAGAGGTGATAATTTGAGATTGATGGTTCATTTTGCAAGTCTCCAAAGAAGTGAGAGGAGGCTGTATTTAAAGAATAGTAAAAGTAGAGTGCATTTTTAAATTTTCCTGCCTTAGTTTCACATCAGTGCTTCAAATAATACACCACTGAATGCTGAAAAAGGTTTTAGTTATTACAGTTACTGTAAAGTAATAACTAAATCTCTGATCTCAGCATTAGGCATTTTTGTTTCTCAAAAGGTTTGAAAAGAGTTGTCAGAAAACCACACAGTTGGCAGCACACTGTGAGGAAGAGGATGGTGCACTCCTAAGGATATATCCCAGGATTTGTAGGGCACTTTTAGATCAGCAATTCCTCGTATTTTCCTCATCCTGAACCTTAGCTGCAGGACACTCCCAGACTGGTGGTGACGGAAGAGATCTGTGATGGGACACACATCCCACTCTCCGCCTCCAAGAGTATTTGAACTTCTCTTTTAAGTCAATCTTTAAATTATTACGTTTAGGGTCTCAGGTTCTAAACAAACTTTGGATCCAATCCTGCCTATTTTTAAAGACTGACAAGGCAGCTCACAGCTCCCACAGTTACCCTTTCCATGCAAATATTTTCCTCATTCAAACTTCCACGTGGTCTACGTTCCTGTAAAACTTCTGTGATGGTAACAAAAAATGTTCCAGGACCAAGGTTAAGCACATCACTGCAAAGAACTGAGCCCTCCTAACCTCTAAATAAACAAATAGCAAACAAAACAAGCCACAAAACAACTTAAGACACTGTTTCAATTTCAGTGAAAAAATTTGCTGAGAATTTGTTTGGAGACAGAATAGAGACAAAATATTACTAAAAAAAAGTGTATTTAAAAGCAGCCCCCAAAAATCCCAACCACCACAATCCAACACCGGAAAACCCTGGAGTTTTTCTGAGTTGCTCTGATAACAGCACTTTTCATACAAATGCACTTATTAAATGAAAACCTGTTAAAAATTGGCTGAAGTGGTATTGAAAGCTCTAAAAACCCCAGAAGACATAATTACCCTGTGGCTGATTCCTAATTAGGCTCTTCTAAAGAAGCAGAAGAAAATTTTAGGGAGTTTGACTGTGCAGCTATCTGATTTATGATCATTTAAAACAGGAATTGCAGCTGAACCATCCTCCCAATCTGCCTTGTCCATACCTTGAATCAGCTCATACTGCAGGTCTTCTAAACAGTGGATTATTAAAAAATAAAGAGTAATAGTCTCTCCTAGAATGCAAGAAAGGACTGATTGTTGTCTGTTGCCAGTAAAAATCCAGAGCCACTACTGAGGAAATGACCACTTTGCATAGTATTAAAAATTAACCTGTTTAAGAAAAGGTTGTTGATAGACAGGTAGAATATGGCAAAAGCTGTCTTTATGTGTCTGTCTGATCAAAACCACAAGGTCTACATTATTTTCTTTTCCTTCAGAGACGAGGAACAGGATGGATCACGTGGGAAAAAATCATAAAATATTTTCTAGCCTCTGTCCGTGTCCCATGAATTCACTGTTGGCCTCAATATCCCCTCCCTCCAGCTGGTCACAATGCTAGAAATGAACGCCTCACCTCTGTCTGTGCTCTGGCACAGCTGGGATTGGATTTCTGTTATTTGGACAATGTTTTTGGAGCAGAAAGCTGTTTGTGATGGCCGTGTTAAGCTGGAGCTGTACCCCAAGGGACAGAGAAGTTCAATCTGTTGGGTCCAAGCAGGGCTGACAAGTGCTCCTCTGTCCCTGCATAAACCCAGAGAGCTGGTTAATCTGAATCCTGGGGGGTGCCCACATGGGACATTTCAGTTAAAAGTGGTTCTTTTAAAGATAAGGAGATGGAAAAATGACTGTGCGGACACCTGTGTGAGGGAAAGAACAGTTGGCATCAGAATTTGGATATAATCTGTAACACCATCCCCTCTTGTTGGATTCCTGCCTTTTATTCAGGAGATTTGGAAGAAAGTCTGTATTGATTCTTGTTCAGACAAATTGTGAGACACTGCGCTCTCATTTTAAAGAGGATGATTACAGAAGTGAATTGCCTTTTCAGAAGCCATTCCCATGGGAAACAAAATAATATCCCAAGGCTTACGACGGGAGATTTTGTGGATTTTTTTAGCAACTTCCTTTTACAGGTCCAGACCTGAATTGACGGCCACCTATCCATCTATGCCTTCATCCATCCATCCATCCATCCATCCATCCATCCATCCATCCATCCATCCATCCCTCACTAATCCATCCATCCATCCATCCATCCATCCATCCATCCATCCCTCACTAATCCATCCATCCATCCATCCATCCCTCACTAATCCATCCATCCATCCATCCATCCATCCATCCATCCATCCATCCATCCATCCATCCATCCATCCATCCATCCATCCTAATCCATCCATCCCTCATCCATCCCTCCATCCATCCATCCATCCATCCATCCATCCATCCATCCATCCATCCATCCATCCATCCATCCATCCATGTCCATCCCTCATCCCTCCCTCCATTCCTCCATCCTGTGTGTCTCTCACCTGATCCATGGAGTTTCATCCATCTTGGGCCCCCTGGAAGCAGCTTTGATGCTGTCACTGGACACTGAAGTATTAAAGGCTTTTAAAATTCTGATCCTGTGTCTGGTAACTCTCTTGGTGGTGTCCAGTTGGTGTTGCCGTGGTGTCCCACCCATTTTGCCCTCTCAGGGGCTGGATGTTGCCCTGGCATGAAGGGAATTTTAATGAAGCAGAGCAAAACACATCAAACCCTTTGATTAACCTGCTTTTGTTCGTTTCTTTCCCAATATCTGTGCCCTCCTGCCAGCTGCCAGMCTCTCTAAATTGCCTTTCTGCTGATGATGATAATGTCTCAATCTCTCACGATATTCACCGCCTTGTGAGGGAACACTGCCAGAATTCTTCCCTCCCTCATTTAGCACTGGCTCGTTCCAGCTCAGGATTCTGCACACTTTGTGCCACCTCACTGAGATTCTGCTGCATGTCCCACTCCCTCAGGAGACACAAAGGCCCTGCCCTTTCTCTGGCTTTTCCAAAGATCCATTTTCTCCTGTCCCTGTCCCTCTCTCATGGCCGTGTGCTTTATTGTCCCCTCTGCTGTGTGAGCCGTTCCAGAGCTGAGTGTGAAGAACTGCAAGCAGCCTCCCAAATGAGGCCTCTCCAGCTTCCCAAATCTCGTGGCTGATAAATGTGAATGTGCATCTCGGGCCGCTGTTGGTTTTATTGGAGCAGATGTTAAGAGTTCTGCCAGGGATCTCACACTTTATCTGCCGCTACCCCTCATTCCCACCTGAAATTCTGCAGCATATGGGAACAATGCTGGGTGTGTAATATGGCTCAGTGAAAGGAAATAATTAAAAAAGAAAAGCTAGCAAGACTGG
>NW_026624289.1:26859-29398 GCF_030028575.1 Malurus melanocephalus
AAACAAACCAACAAAAAACAAAACAAACAAAAAAAAAACTAAAACAAAAAAAATCTCCACAAACCAGAAACAATCATACAAAAACCCCAGAAAAAAGCAAGAAAAACTACCAAAACCAAACAACCCAAAGAAAACCACCCCGATTTTTTTTTTTTTGAGAGATTGCTTTGTGGTCCATGCACACAGCATCTGAAAATGCTTTCATTCAGGGCACATCACCCTGACATGACTGAGAATTAATTCCTTCACGGAATTTAAAAAGCATTTCCCCAATATTCTCCAATGTAAAGGTCTCATGCCATTCGTCTCAAGCAGGAGACGCTTGAATTTTATTGCAAATATTTCAAAACATTGTAAATGTATAAATACAAACACACAACAGATTTAATCAGACTGGTTTGGGTTAACAGTTGCAGTGCAGCAAAGGACGTGGGCTTTGACAAACCCCAAATATCAGCTGAGAGCCTCTGAAACCACAGGTTTTTGGAGAATAATGGTGTAGGAATTGTTAATTGTAAACTAACACCCGTGGGGAGACTGTTCTGCTACCTAAGTACCTCAAACTCTGCTCTGAGAAACTGATTGCCTCAGGACAGCATTTGGGTAATTGGCTGGTAGTCTTTCATTTGGGTGGATGGGGCCATATTTAAGCAGCAAAAAAAATTGAAAGAAACAGAAATTTTGCAGACACACATTTAAAGTTGCAAAATATTTAAAAAAAGTCGCACTTCCATTCTTGCAGTTTAAAATACATTTAGTCCTGATTTTATTTCTATCTTTAGCTTAAAATTCTGCTTCAAAACAGGAGCAAGTTGAAAACAAWGGCTAATGATTTCATCTCCCAAATGAAACACAGAATATTTAGAGCTGGATTCCAGACTGAGACACGATCAGACTGCCTGGGAATTTAAGGGATCACACCTCTCTGGAACACCCTAAAGCACAGCTTCTGAAATGTTCCCCTGTCATTTAAACACATTGTAATCAGATGCAAATGCCATTAGCAGGGGGTGGCCGAGTCCAGCGCTGTGAGTGAAAGTCATCACAGTTTATGAAGGGAAACAATTCCTACAGTTCTGCCTTTTGCTGAGTGAGATGCACAACATTAATTTCCTTAAAGTGCTTTTGAACTATCTCCTAGTAAGTATCTTCTGATTTAAAACTTACTGAAAAAGAGTGGAGAAGGGGGAGAAAGATACAAAGGAAGGTAACCCAATGCTTTCAGCACCTTCATCCTGAGACAAATAGAATAAAACCACACTGGTAAAATTACAAACCGAGAGTGCAGGAAGATCAAGCAGCATTTGCATTTTGAATGGAACAGTTTTAAAACCCGATCTTGATATTTTTACTTCTTCTAGCAGGATCTAAATGTTTGATGAAAAAATCTGACAATCTCATTGAAAAAGTGTCCCAAGTCAAACATGCTGTCTAATAGCGTCTGACTATTAACTGTCCTTTTATGGTTAATTTATTAAACAGCTTTGTTCCTCTTGCTGTGCATTCATCTGTTTTAAGGAGAGCAGCCTCTGCAGACCAGTTTTGTGCTGTACAGAAGCCAGAAACTGGAAACAGAACAGACATTTAAAATTGTAAGGAAATTGAAACAAGATCTTGGTTCCATAAGAAGTAGTAAAATGTATCACTTATTATAAAACCCTTAAAATACCATAAAACCCAAAATATATGCATGAGTGCATCTCTGAAGATATTTATGCATTACTGAGAACTGCACAGATCCACTCTGAATATGTATGGGCACAGATATAGGCATTTTATAAAATAAATAGGCACAATAAAGAAAAGCAATGAGACTTCTGGTATCACCATGGGCACATGCAGTGTCCCTCTTAGACCTGCAAAAATAAAATTATATTTTGCATATATCTGTGTTATATATATTTAACGCATATGTATTCACCAATAAATTTTTAAAAATTCAATATAAATTTTATTTTGTGCTTTCTTGGTTTTTTTTTATTGGCTCTTAACTGCAAAGGAATACGCAAGGAGGTTTGTCTGGGAAGTGAACATTCTTTTATGATTTCTCCCTCATCTGGAAAAACAAAAAAGGAGGAATAGCAAAAGGAAACTTTTGAATATTATTTTTGTTTTGTTAATTGTCARAATAAGAATGCTTAACAACAACAATAAAAAAAGCAGTTGAGTGATAGAAATACAACCTCTCCAAGAGTACCCATGACCTAAAACACATGAACTCACCCACAGTGTCAACCACACTCTCAAGTTTTGTGTCTTGCCAACAAGAGAGAAAAAAACCCTGTTCTGCAGAATCAAGTGAGATCATTTCAGATGTGTAATACAAGGTTGTTGGGGAAAAAAAACAACCCGATAACACTACAAGCTCAACATTCTGGACTATATTTCCCTGGATGCTTTTCTGGGCCCGGATGATTTACTGGTGATGCTTTTTTTTCCTCAGGAACAGCAGTGCAAAGGCAATAACATATTTATTTAATCTCCCATGCTTTTCCCAGGAACTGCAGTGCAAGGAAATAACATTTCTTTAATCTCACAT
>NW_026624289.1:30780-32997 GCF_030028575.1 Malurus melanocephalus
TCAAAACTCAGGTGCCAGAGGTATTTCCTGGGGCATAAATTCCACAAAGTCATTGTTACTGCTGTTTTGAGTCCAGAGAGTATGAAATGTACAAAGATCCCCCCAATCTGACTCATAAAATCCAGTCTGGAAATGACAAAGCAGATCTGGGAACTGGGTTTCACTGGGTTTTGGGCATCCAAAAAGTGAAGGCAGATGGTAACTCTCCCTGGATATGACCAGTTTTCATCTCTGGCATGCTTACATGCTATTTCTGAGCACCCCAAAAAGCCACCACCACGGAAATTCCAGTGTTGCCATCTGTATTTTCTCTGGATGCTGGGCAGAGTCCACAACCCAATAATTGTGTGGAAAATCCCATGTAGGGCTGGTGTCCTGCTCCACTCTGTGCAGCTCTCCTCAATCAACACGTGTTCAGCTCAGGAACCCCGGCCATTCCCACCAAACCTCCCTTCCCAGACCGTCCTTGGATGGCTCTGAGGTCAGGAAGAAGGCAGAGTTCCAGCTTTGCAGGGCAGCATCTGGACAGGGTCTGCCTGTTCTTCTCTTTTGGGATGAGGAGGGGAACGAATCCACAGAGGGCTGGCTGCTGGCAGTGCAGAGCTCTGTGCATCCCATTCTTCTGCTCCTTCTCCCTCCTCTTCCCACTTCGGTGAACCACCTGCCATCCCCATCACGTTTCCTCGCTGATCCTGAAACCTGACTCAGTCCAAGATGAGGATTTGGGATGAAATTTCTGACTAAAACTCCTGTTGCCCTTTCTTCTTATTTTGTCACAACCATTCGGCTGGGCGGCATATCCACACTCCCTGAAAACTCCTAAAAATCATCTCTTCTCGAGTCCCTCGGGGAGGTTTGGTATGGGTGCACAGACTCAGAACAGCACTCCCCTGGCAAAAACATTTTTGTCGCATGGTGTGATTTGAATCTGTAAAGTTCCACTAATAAGAGTCATTGTGTTGTTTTTCAGTGAAATTGGCAGAATCCAGGAACTCTAACAGAAAACAAGGTTTTGTTTCTGCTTTCTTTTTTCTCCACTCCCAGTAACTACAGCAAAACCACCCTTAGACTGTTTAGCCATAGATGTTTACTTTTTCAAAGGGAGTTGAGGATCTTGTGTTCAAGCAATGCCTGCTGTTTAACTAGCTTATGAAATATCAAAGTCTCCACCCCTGAGCAGCTTTTCCTTATAAAAATGTGTATTTTCAGGTAGCTGTCACATTCTGAGAAGCTTGTGAGGCTGGAGAGCTTCTCCTTTTGTGCTGTCCCACATCAGGATGAAAGTTAAGAGACGCATTTTTGTTGAGCATCAAACAAACTCCTGTGGGCAGCTCAGTTATTCCTTAGGAGCACAAGGTGAGATATTCCATTCAAAGGCAGACTACTCCCCAAAAATTGTGTTTTCTCAAACCATGGTGACAGGAACCAATCAGCCACCACTGATTTCTTAGTAACAAAGTTTTGGGGTGATGAGCTAATACCAGACAGAATCTCTATTAGAGCTGTCAGGCAGCTTCCCACTAAAATTTGGTGGAAAACTAAAAATGCAGTGTCTCAGGATGTCACTGGCAAAATCAGGACCTATGGAATTTACAAGGGCATACAAAATGTTCAGAATTCTCTTTTGTTAATACTGGTCTGGGCACTTACAAAAAACACATATAAATGAAAGTTTTATTCCTTTGTGGGGAATTTACATGTGCAAAAGAGGAGGTTTTCAGGTGCTGTTGGAAAGGGACTCACGATGAGGGTAAGGGAAATGGGATTTATTCCTGAGGCTGGATAAGAAGTCACTAAGCACAGGTCTGTATTATTATTACACATGTCATGGAAGCTAACAAAGATCATTCACCTTTCTTCCTCTAATTAATAGCTTAGCTTTTATATTTCAGAATTTGAAATGGATTTTTACATGCCCTTTACTGTTTTGGTATCCAAAATTGTGGTTCAATGAAAATATTTAATATATTCAAGTAGAAATGCCAAGACCCAATTATGTCCATGCAGTGAAAATTAGTTGCCACGCAACTAAAAAAAAAATTTTCATCCTTTTCTCATCATTTTTGATAAAGAAACTACTGAGGAAATACTATGAGATTGGAAAACATGCTAGTAGTCAGTAGTAATTCTAATGTAGAGCACTAACAAGGATTTGGTCTGGCAATTTTAATTAATATGAGTATTAATTAATCTATAGACTACTGGAAGTGACTGAAA
>NW_026624289.1:35147-37444 GCF_030028575.1 Malurus melanocephalus
TTTAGGGATCCTTGAGAGTTTTCTTCTCTCAAGGCCCAGTATTACCATATGATTTATAATTATTTCACAGAGTCCTGACAAATATTCCAAAAGATTTTCAGCCATAACTTACGCCTGGAGCATTGTCAGTAATAGAAAATTGATGCACATTAATCCCAGATTTCAGGAATGAATTCAGCATCTCACAGAAAGTGAGCATTTCACTCACAGTGAGGTTAACACCAGTTACCTGCTCAAAGGACCTTGGTTCAATGCCATGGCTACACACTTTTTCAGATCTAAGCATCTTTGAGGCTTTTGGGCCCAGGCAAAGAGTTTTGGTCAGATTTGTGATTATAGTATTTTGTTGAAAAGAAATTAAGGATGTGTGTTGGTTTTTTTTCTTGTTTGTTTGGTGGTTTTTTTGCCTAATGAAAACTAGAGGCACTCCAATCTCTTTGCATATAATATCCAGAATTGGAAGAAAATAAAAGATTTTTCACTGTTAGATTCAGATACATTGCAGGTAAAGTCTTTGGATTTGCCAACATGTTCTTCTTCCATTCCAGGTACAGAAATCAGAAGTTTCTATCAACTTTTGTTATAAATGTTTAAAACTTGCTGATAACTGCCTAAATTATCTTGCCATTAACCATTCCTACCAAATTATATTGCCATGTATAAACCCCCATATTTATAATAAGGAAACTGAAAGTCTCAGGAATCAAAAGTCCATTTTTGCAAATCAAAGAGAATGTCTTCAAATACAGATGAAAATATCGACACCTACCAGGAATGAGACAGACCCATAACTCTACAACATCTCACGGGAATCGAAATTCAACAAAGGAGAGAAAAATCTCAAAGAAAAAGAGTAAATCAAATTGAGGATAAATCTCCACACAGCACCTGTAGTTCTGGTTGCAGACAGAACTCCCGACCCCTAAAAGGGCTGCTTGGGACAAATCAGTTTTTTAAACTAAATCTGCTGGTTTTCATTATTAGCTTGCATTGCGTGTGCACCAGTTTTATTTCTGCCTTTTATTATTTGTTCTCAAGAGAATTAATTTTCATTTCCCAGTCCAATAAAGAGAATTGGATTAAGACATCTAATAAAAAAGAGCCTTCAAAACTGAAGTTCTTCATGAATCTCATAAATAGTAACCTACTTATCCCCTTACATATATAGTGGAAATAAAAGAGCAAAGTGTTTACTTAAGCAGATCTGGAAGTCCTGTGCCCATGCACATGTTGTAAAAGTAGCAATCCCAAGAGCAGTGAATGGGGAAAAAAAAAAGAAATGCTAATTTCTGTAAAAATATCACTGATTTGATTGCAGATGAAGTTTTTCCTATTATTTGTTAAAAAGTCTCCCTTAGCTAAGTTGGCTCTAAAAGGCTCAAAAATATGTGGAAAGTGGGTGAGGGGAGAGGCAGAGGGAGACTGAAATATCTGCATATACTATATCTRTACCCATATTGCCATTTTCTGTTCAAAAGGAGTTGAAAGCTCACAGTTGTTCAGATGTTAGACTAGTCTAACATCTACCAGGGTATGACTTGCTTTTGAATGTGGGTTGGCAAAAATATCTGCTTTATATTTCCACTTCCATTATTTGTAGCCATTAAATACGTGGGGGGAGAGTGGTGCTTCAAATTCCAAACCAGTTCTGATTTTCTCCTCTTAAACCACGATGTGCAGAAGAAAATAAGATACCAATGGTCATGAGGAGCCTGAAGTGTGTAACACATCTGACCAAAAACACTCTTTGAAACCTGTTTTGCTTTCCAGATGACACTGAGAGACTTCAGAACATCAAAGCATTCCACGGGCTCGAAGCATTCCAGCTGCACAAGCTGATGTTCCACGAGGTCCAAACCATCACATGGCCATCACCAACGGAAATTGCCAAAAGCCAAAATGTTCCTCACATCTGTGATGAGGCCCCCAGACATTCAGACACTTTTGAAGGAATTGGTTCCAAGGAATTTTGCTCCGTGGAAAGGGAATTGAGCTGAATCCTTCTGTTCAGATATAAATGCTACTCCCAAATCTACAAATTCCCGTTTCCATTGGGCTCCAGCACTCACTGCTGTCAAGAGAGAGAAGAACCCGGCCTGGTGCCCTCTCCCCTGCCCTCCCCTCCTCCCCAGCCTCGCTGCTTTCTGTCTGCCCTTGCTCCCACCAGCAAATGTCATTCCAGCCCTTCCCCAGGTACAGACCCGCTGGATCCTGCACTCTGCAGGTTAAATTATTAAAATGTCAGGAATCACCCTGGGCTGACAGAGCTCAGTGACAGCTCAGGGCTCTGCAGCAAG
>NW_026624289.1:38244-40042 GCF_030028575.1 Malurus melanocephalus
ATGACAACAGCAGCTGTGACATGGCATCAGCTCACTCACTGAGATGTGAGGGCTCCAAACAGCACTGAAACAAATCAAAACCACAAACTTTTGGCAGCAAAATTATTTTGAGTGGCTTAAAGATGACACTGGAAAATCAACTGAAAACACCTGTGGAGATCTACCGAGTTTACAGTGAATTAACATTATTGAAAGTAATCATTCATCCCACAACTGCTTCAGTGTTGCTCAACAATGAGATCCTTGTCTGAGCAAGACAATGATGTGGGATTAGGGATGCAAGGGGGAAAAGAGACAAGGCTTCTTCCATGGAAAGAAACTGCAAAAATAAATTTTTAATATAATTTTTACTGAGAATAGCATCTTGTCTCTACCAGCATATCCCAAGAAGATGACTTGCATGATTTCATCAGCACACCAGTGCTAGGAACACACAGAAAAGCCAAAGTGGAATGTCTGAATGTGTCACCACTGCATAAATACTCCTATTTTTCCATTGCTTCAGGCTTTTGTGCTTTTGACAGTCAGATACCAGAATCTGCTCTGCTGTCTCCTCTTCCTCCCTCTTCCTCACCATATTTCTCATAAAATTGCAGTGATAATTGGTTTGTTGATTGCATATTTGGAGGGAGAAAATTTGGAGTTTCTGAGTTAGACATAAAAAATGGTCAATTGAACAGCGAAGCATGACCTTTGCTCACTCCAAATTTCACCTCTTTGGGAAGGAGCTGTGATGCTGGAACACCACAGGGAGGGCTGAGCACAGCACTGAGAGCAGTTTAAGTTGATGATCAGAGTTTTACTGTGAGGAAAAACACACACACAAAATAAASCACAACATCACACCACTGAAAGATAAATTTATCCAGAAAGTCTGAGGAGCTCTGATTTGTTTTGGTTCTCCCAGTATTGAGAGATAACAGTGGATTATCAGAAGCATTGCCCTTTTGCTGGGAGGTTGACTTTGAGCTTGGTTAATATCCTGTGGCTGGCATTATGCAAGAATAAGTCCCTTCTCATCATAATCTACCAACAGAACCAGAAAACAAAAATCCAACTTTCTGTTCTCCTGCTCTTCTAACATGCAGCACAGACTGATTAAATGCCTGTCCTAATTTGAAATACCAAAAATGAGGTGCCAGGGTCTGACAAACAGATGGGAAGGGAGCTGCAAGCTCAGCATCTGCATCTCTCCTGGTGTGGCAGGGAAGGCCCTTCAGATTCCTGCTCTGTCCTCACTGGACAGCAGCACAGCAGCTCCAAGAAATCATCAGAAAGCTTGGCTGGATGTGTGAGGACCAAGGAGTCAGGGAATCTGCACTCACATTGCCACTTTCTGTCCAAAATGAGATGAAAGCTCCCAATGGTTCAGAAATCCAGAGAAAGGCGATTGTTGAAATCCTGCTTGACTGCTCCGTTTCAGGGCTGGTGAAGAGCAGGACTGACAGCAGCGTTTAATTACTGCCCTAATCACATAATACTGACGTTTTTGACAGGGACAAAAAAAAAAAAAAAAAAAAAAAAAAAAAAAAAGCTGACTCATCAGTCAAAGTTGAGGTTAGAGAGAATTATCTTACAAAAAATGTCCAAAATTTTAATTATATGAAAGCACAGCACATTTGATCATTCACAAGAATTGCAAGCATTTGCTAAAACCCCTCAAAAAAATAGACTTGAACATGGACATATCTTAATCTCCTTCATCAATAATATTTTGGTTCTAAAGCAGAGCAGCAATTGGAAAACAAAAAAACAAAAAAAAAAAAAAAAAAACCAAACAACCAAACAACAGAAAACC
>NW_026624289.1:44128-45449 GCF_030028575.1 Malurus melanocephalus
CTCAGATCCCAGAACACAGCACTAAAGAGACAGCAGCCATGGTTACTTTTCAATTTCTTCCAGAGGGCAGGAATTTCCCTTCTGCTGCTCTCACCCAGCACAGGGGTGTCCTGTGTATTCACATCTGTGCCTGAAGAGGAGTTTTGTCCAGGTGGGAGCCCAAACAGCAGGCACAAGCAGGGACAATCTGGTTTTACCACTTGGCAGAGGTGCAAATACACCCAAAATTCTGTTTGAAGCCTTTTAACCCAAATCTTGAAACTACAGAGCTGAATGCAAGGTGGTGATTTGCTCATTCCTGTTTTCCTCAGGACAATGCATCTCTCCAGGTGGCCCAAGAGGAACATCTGCCATCTCTCCTGCTTCCTCAAGGCCAGCTGACTGTGCTTGAAGAGTCCAGAAAATTCTTCAGCCTTTCCTCATTCTTGTAATTACTACAGACATCACAGAATGAGCCTGTAATGAGATGGTGGTGACAGTAAAAGACTGCAGGAAGAGCACTTTTAGTTAAAATTATCCTGGCCTGCTTTGCTGGGGAAGCTCTTGGGACTTGAACCACCCAGTTATATTTATTTTCCTTCATCCAGGTGTTTGAAACCTGACACGAAAAAGCCACTTTATCCTGTGCATGCTTCCTCAGCAGAAGGTTGTGTAGATGTCTAAAATCCTTGAGTTCATTTTGAGGGCATTTGGCTTCATTCCTAGGGGCAGCTTCTTACTGGGACTCTCTTTAAGGCCAGAGCTTTATTTCATTAATAACCTGGAAATTCTTCCTGTAAAGGCTTCTTTACAACACACCATATCTGCTGATCTTTTAACAGATTTTGCTCCTTCACCACATGCTGCAAAACATTTTGACAAACTGTTAGGAATCTGAAGACTTTACTGATAGTCAGTCAAGGCTTGAAACTTTCATTTCAAAATGTTGACATTAGTTGTTGGATCACAGGCATGATGTCTTAGCAAAGCTGTACAGATGTTTCCTATATTCTGCTGCCATCTTTCTGGGCTAGACCACTAAAAATAAAAATTAAAAAAAAATATTCTCCGTATGCTTTCGGTTTTCCCTCAAAACCAAATCAAGACAGTATAACATGTAAATTAATAAACTATTTTTTTAAAAAACCTTAGAATACTCTTCAAAAGTGGATCTAGTTCTCCTAGAAATGGTGGAGCATTTTGCCCTTTCTTTGAGAAACAGTGGAACCAGTTTTAGGAATAACATGTCATCATCACCTGAAAGCCAAAACCTGGCACTTTCTCCTCCATTTCCCTGAATAAATGGTAATTGGCAGGACTTAAATACAGCTAAGCTAGGCAA
>NW_026624289.1:47184-52829 GCF_030028575.1 Malurus melanocephalus
TATTATAAGTTATAAATTTTGCATAATTATGGTAATAAACAAATAATTAGGGTTTTATCCTAATGTGCATACAGTTCTCAAAACCCATGTGAAATTACTGCATTCCTTAAGCAGCTCTTAATAAAACTTTACCTCCTGTATATATATATATATATATCAGTATGTATGGATATGTAAGCACGCTATTTTGCAATGGTTAGAGTATAATTTTCATTTAACCATTTCAGTAGAAACTGGTGCATAGAAACAGGAAGGTTGTGTGAACCACTTTTCAGAATTTATTGATGATGCAATAAAACTGCTTATTATTTACACAAAATGGAAATGTGCTTATCTATTGTTTCTTGCTTACAGTCCAGCAGATGTTCTGTTATCACTGGTTTGATATTGTCCTCCTGGACAACCTCTTTTCCTCAGTTCTTGCCTATTGCAAGCCTCACACAGCAGGACAGAAGAGCCTTCTGTGGTGGGACCTGCTGAATTCCATCCAGAAGAATTCCAGGAGGGTCTAAATGGGATGGGCTCCACATGCTGGGAGTCAGGCCCTGGCAATGTTTCTGTCTAGGCAATAAATAAACATTTTTCTGAAACACAAAATAGTGCTTGCAGGGGTGAAGTTTGGGGTGGTTTTTTTTTACTATTTGAGGTTGTTTTAAAATGTGATGCTGTGAGAGAGACACACTTGTCACATGCACATTCCAGTGCCTGCTCGCCACCAGGTATAATTGGGTACCTCTACCTTCAATTATTTCAAAAATTAAAACATTGTTTTATTATATAGTGCAGCTTCCTTATATTCCTCTGCTAAAGAATAATAAAATTACCTCTGGCCATTTTATGCACTGTCTCTTCAAAGGGAGATCGCTCCATTTTGGCCCTCTTTTTAAAATAGATTTTTAGAATAAAGAGGACCAAGTTGGCACAAGTTAATGTACGCAGTGTGCTCTTAGAGGGAAATTTCTGTTAACTACAGCTGACAACCCAACACCATCAGGGAAGCATTTAGTAGCACACAGTTAAAACTGATAAACGGTATAAACTGATATTTAGTTCATTTATAAATATCAGTTTATAAAAACTGATAAACGGTATAAACTGATATTTATTTGCACGTTTTGCCAATAACCTGTGAAATCCACCAAGGAAACATCACTGTTTCCAAGCTCTCCCATGCAAAAGCCATCACAGGCTCATCGAGGTGCTGCTGAAAAGTGTTGGACCATTGCTCTGCTGTTTGAATTTTGGACAGGAACTGGTGATGCTCTGGTCCTGCCATGGGGAATGCCATCAGTGCAGCTCCATCTCAACTCTCCCATTACTCCATTCACAGGAAAAAACAAATCTTCTGACGGATCTTTCCAGTGAAAACACTAAATCAAAAATCTCTTTTCCCTGCTGACAGACAGCTCAGCATTGGGCTATGATCACATTCTGTTGTTGGAAGGAAATTAGAACCACAACAACTATTCTGCAGTCAAAGGAACAAAAGTTTTTGTTTTGGCTGTGCGTGAATTCTGGCCACAATGTAATAATTTTCTCTGTGCTTCAGAACCCTGACAGTCCTGTCTGACAACAGATGTTSTGTACAGCTTCCTGTGATTTCTGAATTGAATCACACTGCAATAATGTGAACACTGCAGATGGGCACTTTAATTTTACATTTTCAGTTATACTGGCTTTTGAATCCAATATCCATTGCAAATAGTCACATTAAAGAAAAGCTTTATTCTAAATAGAGACCTTTTCCTGGTTTTGTTCAGGTTGTTTCTAAGAGTCATTTTGTAATGCAAACATGACAAAATCTCATACTCTGTGCCAATCTTTCCTGTTGCTCACCAAGTGATGCCTCTGACACATCCATTCAGTTGCTTTTCCCTTTCTTGGAGTCTGTGATGTTCTGCTCTCTTTTCCCAAGTGCTGCAATAATGGAATAGTCACTTTATTCACAAAACCCCTCATTCCCAGAGAGRCAATCACCCTCCCTGAAATATCTRTATTTACAGGAAAACAGTGCATTCATAACAGAATTAGATCTAGTTTCTCAGCATTCAAATTAGCCACAATATTGCACATTTAAATGAGAATTAGTCACAGGGAGTCTGCCTCTCCATTTATCTTCCTGATGACTTTCACATTCCTAAAGAGTGGCAGAATTAGGCAATTAGGCTGCAATGGCACAGAATGGGCAATTAGGAAGTATTTGCTGCCACCAGTCCTGACTGAGAGCAGTTTGAAAGGTGGATCCACTTTCTGCAGGTCAAGAGGCTGGCATTTAATGACCTGAGCCATTTGCCTCAGCTGAGATCGTGGCAGGATGGTTTTGTTTCCTGATAAGAATTCTTTCCCAGTTGCTGCTCTGGGTGGGTAACAATGGGCACCCCTCAGGGCAGCTTTGTTTCTGGGCAAGTCCAACATTTTTCTCTGACAGGAAACAGCCATTCCCTCTCTCTCACATTTGTGTTATTGCTTCACCCTCCAATAAACACAAAAACACTTCTGTGGTAGCGTCCACATCCACCTCTGGATGTGTGGGCAGCAAGGGGACTGCAGCAATTGAACACCTGCTGGAATTGCTGCAGAAAGAGCAGCCAGAGCCTTTGTTTTCCTTCACACTCAAACTTGAAATTCTCTAAATCCCCTTTCTCTTTTGCCCATTTTCTGTTTTTAAAACAGATTTCTGGTATTTAATGTAATGTGACCAGGGCAAAGTGAGCTATTTGCATTTCTGAGAAGGAGCAGAGAGGTTCAGGTACTGGTTTAACATCTGCAGAGGTCACTGCAGTCTCAGTCACAATGTGAGGGCTGTACAGCTTCCAGCTTTTCCTCTCCAGGGCACTGGAAATTGAAGGCACCAGAAAGGCTCTCAGAGAAATGCTGCTGGCCTGGACATCACCATAGGAAAAGTGTCTCTCTGTCAGAAAGCACTTCTACCCAGAAAATTAGCATGATTTTCCTTTCTTCCTCACTTACGGATTTTTACTTTGTCCCAAAAGCAGCAGATTTGACTCTCAAGATCTTTTTAATCAGTGACCTTGGCCCATTAGGGGTTAAACAATTCMATAGTGCTTCTATATAGGGATCCAGTCACAACAGATGAATCTGTCTGAGCTTTGCATGTTTTAGCAATTTTCTATTCATGTATTCTCTCATTATCACTTCACTTCTTGACCCCGTCCATGACACCATTTTCATATTTGGCTGCTCTTACTCTAAAAGAGATGTCACTGACACAAAAAGATCAGAGTTTAATGCCAAATCTATAGTTTCTCCAGATGTTCTTTCAGTTTCTCTGCATCTTTCAGCAGACAAAACCCTGTTTTCTCCAAATGTTCTCTTTCAGGTTTGATAAAGTCTTCATAACCATCAAGAATTTCTTTTGTTCCTCACCCTCACCCTGCCCATCTGTCCCGCAGTATTTGGAAAAGAGAAGATTGTCCAAGAGCATCAAGCAGATTTAATTTCAGCCCACGTTTCCCCAGAGATCACTGCCCTTTTGGGTGCTCTTGGCTCTGCTAAAAAAAAATGCCACATCAATAATATTTTTCCAGTCCTAAGTTAGTAAGATCTCAGCACCAGCCTTGCAGCCAAACAGGCTGGAAGAGACCCACAGGGGTTGTCAGAGACACTTGTGGGTTTTTTTGTGCTGGTTCTTTGTGACTCACAGGCTGGGCTGGGCTGGAACAGCAAATTTTGGTACACAACTGTTTCTTTTTAATGAGCTTCTACTTGATAAGGTGTACCTGTCCAGAAATCAGCAGTTCCTGTCCTCCTGAGAGTGAATCCTGTCTCAAAGAGCCCACCCCCATGGAGAAATTGGGTATTTGGGGCTCCAACACAACAATACAATTAAGCCCTCCCTACCACTGCCTGAAGGGAGCTCAGGCTTTGTCTTTTCCTTCCTTCTCTCTGTCGTGCTGAAGCAGTAATGAGAGGTGAAGGCCTGCCTGCCTCTTKCTTTCCTTCCAGTTTTAGGAAAATTTAGTTTTAGGAAGATTTACTGTGGTGGTAAACCACCCAGGATGTGAAAGTCAAACTCAACAGAAGCTCCTCCCAGATGGGAGCAGCTGTACATCATCCCCTCCATGTCTCACAGGCCTTAAATACTGAAAACAAACCCAAGTAAGGCTTGTCTGGATGATCTGCTGTGCTGCCAGCTTCAAGAGAGGTCCAGACAGGAAATAAAATTTCATTAACCTTGTTTGATGACGGGACACCTTCTTCCAAATCCCTGGCAGCTGTGTTGCTCTGGCAAGAGCTGCATTCACACTGGGACTGGAGGGATTTGGAAAATTGGGAGTGGGGGCAGTTTAACCTGAGGAGGGCTCTTCTGTCCTTCTCAGCCAAATAAACAGAACAATTTTTGCCTTTTTTCTTTTATACATTCCCTATATTCTTTACCCATATATTTGGAGCTTTGTAGCTAGTGCATTCATAGCTAGTTTTCCCAGTAGTTTTCCATGCCCTTTCCCTAGGCAGGAAGACAAAACACATTCCAGAGCTCCAAGCCCTGGGAACCACAAGGTCCCTGTCCTATCCTGGTCCTTCCTGGGAACCAAGGCTGAGAGCAAGGTCTGTGAGACACATTTTCATCAGCAAGGACAGCTGGGACCGAGGGTGAGAAACTCCAGAGAAAGGGCTTAAATCGGGTCTGAATTGCATCACCACTTGTCCTTTTAACTGGTGCTTTTTGCCAATTATGCTAATTTCTTAAAACCTATCAAACTGTGGGTGGGCTTTTGTGGAAATTCTTCCATGACTCCCCCTGGAGCTCCAATAAAAACCCACTCTTATATTCCCTCCCATATTAAAATAATCTTGAGTTTCATTTCTAGGTTTAAAAAGGCATCAGTGTCATGAATAACACAGAAATCTATGGATCAATGAAGAGATTTCTTCCACCTGCATCCCCCTGAGAGTGGCTCTGCTGGGAACAATTCTTGCAGAGCCATAAAAAAGAGCTCAGGGAATGACTTCACTTTTTTGAATTCTCCTGTCCCTGCTAAGCCCTCTACAATCAGCTTTTCCAAGTGCTATCAGCGTTAGAGTTGATTTGGTTTATTCCATGTCACCCTCGAGCTTAAAGGAAAATGGCCCCATTGAGAATATATGGAGTACAAAGATATAAGGTGTCTTTTCACCCAGGAAAAAAGTAAGAAAATAATCCCTGTCCAGAAAAAGATGTATTTAACATCATCAAACACAATAGGAAACAGACAATAAAGCTTTGCTTAGTTGTTTGGGGTTTTGTGGGTTTTTTTGAAAAAAAAAATCAGCAAACTATATAATTTTTTTTTCAGCACAAATGTGTATTCCTCCAACATCTCCACCCCACAATTAGGTCAGCTTTCTCCTGTCCATTATGGACCAGCAGAGAAAGCTACAGGAGCCAGGAACACTGGGGTACAGCTGCCTGCGTAAGAGACAGAATGATGACTCTTAGGCACAGGTGGAAGTTTAGCTGAACCAGATATCTTTTTCTGGAAGAAAATCTGAGTATGAAGCACCAGAATTACACCTCTTCAAGGAACCATGGAGACGYTMTGGATCACAAAATATCTCCKCATTGGCTCTTGGTTCAAGGTTCAAGTATGTAAACATTCCCGGTGGAAGAGAAACACACTCTATTGTGTTTGTTTTCTCCAGTC
>NW_026624289.1:54367-56204 GCF_030028575.1 Malurus melanocephalus
GGGGTTCACTTTTTGCCACAAAATGCAGCGTTCACCTCACACAGGCAGTTTATAAAATGCAACACAGCTCCACAGCAGCAGGGCCAAGGGACCTGTGCATGAGTAAATTCAGTGCTAAATGCCCTTAGTCTGCAAATTGCATATAAAATGTACAAAGGAAAAGCTACAGCAGTATATGGACAAACATTCCTGTGAGGGAAAAACAGAATCAACAACAACCCTGTAGCAACAACAGCCCTTAGGGTACCCCAGAGTGAGGAGTCCATGCTGAATGGACGGGCTGTCTGTCCCTGCAGTCACAGTCTGTCCTGTCCCACAGCCAACTGCTGATGCTGCTCAGGCTGCAAAAACCTCCTCAGCTCCCTCCACCAAACTTTCCACTTTGCATCCCTSAAAATCATCTCCACTCATTAGATCCTGCTTWTCTYCTACCACCTCAAAAAACTGCTCTCACTCCATGGCTTCTGACACCTTCCCCAGAACCCACCTCTTCTGCTCGGTATTTCCTCACCTTCTGCTGTCCAGAGGGCAGCTTGAGTTTGGATTTCTGTCCACATAGAGGGATTTATGACAAATTCATTGCTGTTTCCCTTCTCTTAAAAATCCTCTTAAGCACATGCTCATTTCCATGCCAGGCCCAGTCCTGTGAGATTATCTCTCCTCAGAGAGAATTTCTCCCTGGTACTGTTGCAGAGCAGGAATACCTGTGTTCCACAGATAAACACACTGAAGTTTTTACACATTCCTCTTGTCCTTTCACAGACACCACCCTTCATAGAAAACACACACCAGCACTGCATGGAAAGTTGTTCAAGATAAAGCAGAGCTGCCTCGCCCCAGCTAAAGCAGTCCTGCTCCATAGACTGACACGGCTAACACCTTAACAAAGTGATGCCTTCATGTGAGTTTTGCAAACAAGGCTTTGATTTCCCTTATTTTCAGAGAAGAAGGACTTGAGATTACTCCTTGCATCAACAGCTTGGAGGGAAAGAGGCAAAAGATAATGGTATTATCATTATAATAGCAGATATTTGTTAATCTGTTCCACTCCAAAACCTGAGAACATTAAGGGACATTTTCACTGTGTCCCTCTCCTTCCTCAGGCTTGGTTCTGTTAACAGTACAAGGAGGGGAAAATGCTGCAGTGAATTCTGATATAGACAACAGAATGACAAATTGCCGTGTCTTCCAAGGATGACAGCGTTTCAGCTATAAAACTGAAGTGCAGACATAAAAATCATGCCATTCATTCTGACTTCATAAAGTTCTGCCATTTCATAGCAGCAATTGTGTTTTACCTTCTCTTATTCTCATTACCACAGAGCTGATCAGAATGAGAAATGAGAGCTTCAGAACAAAATGGACTCTAAGTTCCCACCCTGCTCTGTCCCTGACCCTTCCAGCACCATCCCAAAGATCAGGGCAGCAATGTTGGCCTCTCCCAAAGCCCATGGGTTGGCCAGTAAGAGCCCTCTGATGGCTGGTTCCACTTGTCTCCCTCCCAGGAATTACAGTGTGCTTTTCCCCCTCTCCCTGCCCTCTCCTGGCACCCACAGTCCCCTCCAAACAGCCATGGGGATGTGGAGCAGAGCTGGCAGCCAGCAGCTCTGAGCCTGGGCTCCAGTCCTTCCTCAGGCCTTCTCTGAGTCACCACAGGAACTAAAATAAGGGCAGAACGTAAAGGTGCAAGACCAGAGTCAGCAGATTCACCTATTTAACCACTCCTTGCATTTCACAAAGCAGTAATGTCTATGTCATCTCTGGGTGAGCAGAAAACACAGCACTGAGAGGCTGTTGAATGCCACAAGTAAGGAAAAAGCCCAGGTGTATTCCTGAT
>NW_026624289.1:57949-59852 GCF_030028575.1 Malurus melanocephalus
TGCCTGGAGGAAAAGAGATGCAAATAGATAAATAACCACAGTGCAAACCTTTGTCTCACTGAAGACAATGAAGAAGAATTTAACTGATTGCATATACATGGGCTCAAGAAGACATTTGTTTCCCACACCCTGTACTATTAATGACCAAAATTTCACAGTGTAGTAGGTGACATATTGCTAATTATCATTGACCTCGCTGAAAACCCACAAGATTTGTATGGAAGTATTTGTAAATAAATTTATTTGCAAATGAAAACCAATAAATTAGGAAATTTTCAAATGGTTTACCCGTTTTTTCTTCTGTTCTGCACTCTTCTGAAGAGACAGATGTATTTAATAGGGTCTGTGATTGTTTCATGGAGCAGTTCCTGTTAAAAAAAGTAAATAAATTGAAACTAAAAAACCTGCTCTGCAGAAATGCATCACCTGAAATGACAGTTTTAAAATAGGGGCAAAAAATCACAACTTCAGTAGTTTWTAATTATTACATAAGGATCTTTCAATAGATTGTTAGATTGAAACAGTGAATATATTTAGCATATCATCATAGTACTTTATACATACCATGCAAACCTATGAAAAAAATAATCAAACCTTCAACACTTATAAAAATATGATTTCAGTTTTGWTATTGGTCCAGACAGAGGCTTTGTTAGTTATTCGAAGATAAACAACATTGAAAGAAAACTGTGGTGCAAGGCCCATCCTGTGCTGGATTCTGTAACTCCCTCTACCTGTACACAAGGTTTTCATTGTGCTGCAACCCGACAAAACATGTTTGTGTGAAATAACATCACATTTAACCAGAAAAGCGTAGCTGATGTCCTTCCCTCACTCATTTTCAGTGGGAAAATAAAGCAGTAAAATAAGAAGATAAAACATGAAGGCTGGAGAAACATCTCTCTTTTTCTGCTCTGGCACACTGCTGACCTGGTCAAGAGTCCTTGCATATTCACACAAAGAAGATGAATTTATGTGAAATTATTTCAGTCCAGACAGAACCCCCTCTGGAAAGGCTGGTGATGAAGCATTCTACCAGCACCTATCATATTACTTATCAGATATAATGAGGAAAATCAGCTGAAGTGGAATGGCTGGTCTCCTAGTGACCATGCATAATGTTTTTTGCTATAATGAGATATAACAATCTAATGCATTGGTAAGACATAACTGTAATTGCATCTGATTTAGAGACTCGAGGCTCACCATCAGAGCTGCAGTCAGGGATCTCATTGAATATTTGTGGCAATTATTTAGAGAGATGCATGGGAGAGATGATGAACACATTCAGAAAAAAACACATCTGGAAAAGCAGGTTGCCCAGAGAAGCTGTGGCTGCCCCATTCCAGGTTGGATGGGGTTTGAAGCAACCTGGGATAGTGGAAAGTGTCCCTGCCCGTGGCAGGGGGTTGGAATGAGAGGATCTTTAAGGTCTCTTCCAACACAAACCATTCTGGGATTCTGTTTCTATTATTCTATTAAAATGACCTTGGATGTTTGAAACACTGCTGGAAGATTGTAAGGGTGTTGTCCTTAACCTGTTAAGTTTTTGCTTCTATGATTCTATTAAAATGACCTTATATGTTTGAAACACTTCTGAAAGACTGTAAGGGTGTTGTCCTTAACCTTTTAAAGTTTTTCCTGYTAATAAATAACRCCATTRTGCTCACAGAAATGGCACATTCTCTGTGAAACTGACACTGTAAACAGGATGTATTGAGTGCATGCAGAGAATGTGGTTAGGGGTTGGAATGAGGTAGAACAGATGTCCCATTAATATCTGGCTGATGAGGAGACAGATGAGTGATTGCAGCTCAGGAGCATTAAGCAAATTGATAATGGGCTTCCCAACACCTGCTGCTGTTGTTTCATCGTGCTGGACTGGATTTAGCAGTGACAGAGA
>NW_026624289.1:61262-64864 GCF_030028575.1 Malurus melanocephalus
ACTTTCAAGTACCTCAGCCAATGGGGAAAGAAAGAGGGACCCGCGGCCGGGCAATTGGGATAAAAGGAGGCTGCRTCCTCTATGAATTTGAGAGACCCCATGGGAAATGCCCATGACCTCTCCCTTTATTCATGAATAAAGTTGCGGGACTCCTCTGTCTCCTTTTTGGACATAAACCTCTGGTGCTTGTGGATTAATTTTCCTTACAGTCACCACTTAGTTTTCAGTCCCCCCATCAACCACCTCCACCCCACAACCTGTGTGTGCAGGGGAATAAAAATCTCCTCTGTTTATGTCAGATTATAACCATGCTTCAGATTATAACCACGCTTCTATGGAGTCCATCATAGTAGTAAGAATTTGCCTTCTTTTATTGTAACTGAAGGCACATGAACAAAGGCCTTCTGCACATCTTCCCCGTGATCTCCGTGTCTTGCATATATTTATTTGTCTCTCCAGCCCGGCAGGTGCCGCAAATGAGATTTTTAACTTGGTGTCACTGCAGATCTCTCTTAACAATGTTCAGGAGCTCCCCTGGCCTGCAAACACAGTGAGCTCAGCTAAGATATGTTTTGTAAATCTAAAGATCTTGGAGACCTACAGCACGGAAAGTCAGTCCCAGATTTGTGCCCAGTTCCCAGGGTGCAAAGGCCGGGCGGGTCCTTTTGGCTCAGTAGCACAAGGCCAATGGAGAGTTTTGATTCCCTCTCTTTTATCCACGGAAAAGCAGGTGCTTTGCTAAAGTAAGTGATAGGACTATGCACGAATAGAAACCTATCTAAGCAGATGTTCAACCCATTACTTTGCACACCACCATCATATGAGATCATTTTCCAAGCCCTTACAAATTGCAGAGAAGGTAATCAGGCCTTTTTTGTGACCCTGATTCCTCCAAAATCCACACATGGAATTGCTAACCAGAAAAAAAAAAAAAAAAAAAGCTGACAATCAAACCTTTGGCAGTACCACCACTCTGCTAATTCTTCATGTTTTTATAATCTAATTTCCATTATCCGAATTTGCACAGTCCATTGCTAATGTCATTCTGGTTAATTGCCACCCTGGGGAGATCTCAAGTAATTTGAATTCCTCATAACTGCAGCCATAACTTGTCATTGCATTTAAATGTCTGAAACCCCAAAGCAAACACATTAGGAGTATCAGGAGTTACAAACGCAGGTCTATTCCCATATGTGAAGACAGCACATTTTTTTCTCTCAGCCCTGATGTGGGGGCATAGGAGAGGGCTTTGGTCTTCAAGCAACACTTTGGTATCACAGGAGAAAACCTCTGCTAGAAAAACTTACCAGGCAAAACTAAGTGTAGCGCTCTGAGATTCATGGTCACTGAGATATTAGAGCTGAAAACATCGCTTGCCAAGCTACACCAAATTCCCTGTAATTATCCCCTACTGCTCTGCTCCCTGAGCTGCATAATTCATCAGGAATTCAGCATGGAAAACGTGGATAAAGCAAAGGCACACTGAACAAAACTCTGATTTTTAAGAGTTAAGCCTATGCTGTGAGGCACAAAATGACTGAAGAGCTGGTTACTGCTTTACAGACCCAGAGAGGAAAGTGGTTTCTTAATCATGACCTAAGTGACAGTAGAAGATACCCCATAAATCCTGTCATCCATGGAAGAATGAGAAGGCAGAGTTGTACTATACAGAACTAAAGGAGGAATATGGAGCAAGAACCCTGCTGCAATATTTGATAAACTGGGCAAAGCAGTGAAGCTTCTGCACCATCTGTGGGGGATCAGGCAGAAGAATGGACAGGAAAATTTCTCCTTTGTCTTAATTCCTCACCTAAGACCTCCACAATGCAAGTATCATGCCCAAATTATACTGTACTTCGAGCAAAAAGAGCCTGAAAAAAAGAAACTTTTCAAACAAGTAAAAGACAGGCCAGTGATTTTGAGTCTTGCCTGTGAGTCACATTTTGCCACTCTCACAGCCATTTTAATACACAATGAACATTTTTATTTCAATGTGCTTCTTCTGGAATCAAAAACACTTCAGTGATTTCCTCTTTTGCTCTCAAGACACTGGGTTGGGGACAGGAAGGACTGATTTACCAACACATTCTTTCAGCAGCACTGTATTTTTTTTCAAGCATTTTTTTTTGCCAGCCTTTGTTTTATGAGTTTTACATCTCTCTTAACAGAAAAGACAAGGAGAAACAATTTTTTATATCTTACCATTTGTGACTTCAGCTTAGCAAACGGGCTTTGGTGAAAAGGCAGGAGTGATGTTCTGCAATTGATTGCCAATAATGATTTCAGCTTTGTAATATATGCTTAATATTTTCTATCAACAGAAAAGTTGTGATTTTGGGATACAACTGTCCAAAATCAGCTCAAGGCACACTAACATGCACATGACACCCAAAATTGCCAGAATCGTGATTATTCTTGGTTAATCTGAGATTGACAGACCAATGACTGAACTGTCACATATTTTCACAAAATAACCCTCACTGGAAATTGATGTAATTTGTGACTGAAGGAAAGCTGAGTCTGAATGTAGAGGGACAGCAGAAAGCACACTGTAAATTTTTAAATTAAAATTATTCCTGTGGACAGACCTGTTTAATCATCCCCTTCCAGCGGATGCATCCCTTTACATGGCATCATCCTGTCTCTGCCTTTTTATCAAAAAAAATTTAATGCAAGGTATGTATCAAGCTAGAAACCTTGACAAATCATTCTTACTTTAAATTCATGTGTCTTCTACCAGGATGCAGGCAAGAAAATTGATTATTTAATTGCCTATGACATCTTGTGGCATTTCTGGCTTACATGTATATGAAGACATAAACCAGAGACTGCAGGTTATTGTAGAAAAGCTGAGGTCCAAGAGGTCTTGTTTCAATCTGTGCATTATTATCTCATGTACTCACAGTGAATAGGTGATAAAATAAAACAAGTTTTCCTGTTAGGATCTTTCTTTTCAGAAAGCCAAGCTATGGAAGGAGGAACTCAGTCCTACAAAGATGTGATGCTTACGTGTGTCAAATATTTCCCTCATGTATCTGTGCATCTCACATAATTAATATATTTGTGCTAAGAATGTAATGAGATGTGGATAGTTCATTTCTGACAACTGATGATTTCCAGAAGGTCAAATGAAGTAGTTGTGGTAGTTGTGGTGTACAAAATCCTCACACCCTCAATGTCCTAAGGTCACATCTTAACAATGACTGGTGGGACTGGGGGAGAAAATCACCAAAAACATGTCCTGGTGTTTCCTCCAGGAAAATCAATACCTTTCCCCCAAAGAACCACCTACTGAAGGGATGTTATACAAAATCAACTCAAGACACTTAAATTACATTGGGTTTTGTTTATTTATTGTTTACAGTTAATAGTACTCGCCAGTGACATTCTTTTTTAATTGTTTTAACCTTTTCTGGTTTTACAGACTGTTTGCAAATACTCATACCCATATGTGCTGTACATGAAGGTGACAGAACAAAACTGGAATCTCTCTGACCAGTTTCTGTTCCTGACAATGAGGGAATGAAGGCTCCTGCAACGAGGGTGTCTCAGCTGCTCTTTGGCCACTGATCCCACTGATTCCCACTTATGCTGACAGGAAT
>NW_026624289.1:66409-71986 GCF_030028575.1 Malurus melanocephalus
TTTTTTTGTTTGTTTTCTAATAAATTAAAACAAATATGAGAATTTAAACTTGCATTGATTTCAACTCCAAATAAAACTGCTGTGGTTTTACACAGAACCTAGTGAAAGTTGCACCATGAGTGGCTTTAGATTCAACTTCCAGAGGGAAGAAGAGCAATTTGAGCAGTTTATGTGACCAGTTACAGAATTTGATAATGCTAAAGTTATACTCATTTAGACTCCAAAAGCATATTTTTGCTGTAATCAGCTATTGCAGTTCCTTGAGAGTCTTTTATCACACAATCTGTGTTTATTTAATTTTGCTTTATGTCCCTGGCTCACATGTCTTTAGCAGTTTTACTTAACAGCAGCAGAAGTGGTTTATTCACAGGAAAGAAAGTCATCACAGACCCAAACCAACCACCCATCAAAATTCTGGTTACAGCTGGGTACTACCACACCATTTTTGTGCATACCCATATATTTTCCAGCCTACCAAGCATTAATAGCTTGCTGCCACAATAATTTATTTTAACAAGATTGCGGATGGCTGCAGAGAGAGATTTCCTCCAGAGGATCACCAACCATCTGATCAGAAAGGATCCAAACCAGGTCCCTACAGGAATCCAGCACAGAAAGTCAGATGATGCCACCACTCAAAGTGTTCAGAGGGCGTGGTCCATGTATCATCATCACCAGCAGGAGCATTGAGGTGTTTCAGATGTCATCAGTCACAGGAAGGGATATGGCACCCACAGGAAGAGTTTATGTCACCCAGAACAAAACTTAACCCGCAGTCATGTAGCAGTTTTTTTATTACAAGGTTTTTTCATCTTCCCAGAAGAATTTTGGTGATGCTCTCTGCTGGCAATACCATGACCCTGGGCTGGAAAAGGCTTTTATTTTGTGGGAACCAAAACTCCCATGTCTAAAGACCTCAAATGTGGAAAGGCATCCAATTCAATGAAGCATCTAACCCTCTATACTCAAGAAGAATATTCCAAATTTTTTATTTATTTCTTTCCTCATGATGTGCTCAGCTCAGCTCTAGTCAAAAGAATGAAAAACAAAAACAAAAACAAAACAAAACAAAACAAAACAAACAAACAAAAAAAAAACAACAACAAAAATGGGTCATTTGGCCAACTCCAGTCACCTCCAGTGGGAACAACTGCAGATGTGCCACCACAAGGTTTCAGTCTCTCAACAGTAGAAGTAATTTCTTAGGATCTGTGGGACATATCGTAATAAATGGAGCTGGAAAGAATTTTAACCAGCTTGCGTTTCCATTTCATAGCTGCCATTTTCCTTTAGCTGGCAGAGCAGATGTGCTTTTTGCTACAGATGAACATTAAACCTTTCATGAGAAGGGGGATCTTATGCAAAGTGGAGGCTTTCTGAGAGAGTAAAATCCACACATCCCCTGTAACCAGGCCAAGCATCTCCACTCTCACCACCACAGGAGGAGATTTCTGCATCTGTTCCCTCTTTATTTTCTTGGGCTTATCTACAATCAGCAGGTAGAAGATGAGTTGCAGACACTATCCCTAAGCACTTACAGTGAAATATTCAGTGCTGTGCTGCTCCAGGGCTGTGACAGTGGTGACAGTGCCAGGCACTCTAACAAGGGTCTAATTTCCCCTGAGCTCCCACAAAAGCAGCAGCATGTTTACAATCAACACCACAAAACATCAAAACTTAAGTGACACATGGCAGTAAAGGATGAAAGTTATAGATCAGTGAGCATGAGCCGGTACCTCTAGAGGTGTTATTGAAACTCTTTACCAAAGGAAAAGGAAATAAATTGTTATTTCCCTCACACAACCTCCAGCTGCTTCTTTCTCTCCCTTCTAATGCCTTTCCCCTTCCCCTCCTGCCCCAACATGGGTGGCACTCAGGTGCTGGGGAGCACAGCCATGGAAGGAGAAAGTAATAAGCTTGACTCCAGCCATTATTAGATTTTGGAAAAATACTTTATAAAGCAATACTATTCATTTCCTATTTAAATAAAACAGCTGGATTTTCCCAGTTTGAGGGAACTTACTGAAATTACATGTCAAGTGGATACACTATCCAAGGAGAGTAGAATAAAAATGACTTGTTGAAAAAGAAACCAATATGATAGTGCTGAATGAGAATCAAGTATCTAATGGGTATCATATGACCAAATTTAATGGGACCCCAGATATTTAACAGCAGAGAGATCTATTTTGTTGTTCAAATAGAAAAGTTTAGAAGCCATATTGCCTTTAATGAGAGGTAAGAAAATCATCTTTTCAGGAAGGAGGAAAAAAAAAGAATTTTTAAAATCTTGTTCTTTTAAAATATTTTAAAATAAAAGAAGATCAACAACTATTTTAATTCAGTAAAGAAAAATCCACCAGGGGATGGATAATGTACAACTTCATTGCCAATTTTTTTTCCTCCTCTTCAGCTTTTTCAGTCTGTCTCCACAGCAGACCCACATAATTTTTGTGCTGAGGACCCCAGAGCTCTACAGGTGGGGGTTCATAAGAGCAGAGGGGGACAATCACCTCCTAAATCTGCTGCACAGCCTTCTTTTTATGCAGCCCAGGATTTAACTGGCTTTCCAGGCTTCCAGCACATGTTGTACCTCTGCATGGAGAAAGACTGGAGTATGCTCTGCCTTCCTAATGGCTTTAGAAACCAGCTTTTAACCTGGCCAGCTGATGTACTTTTCAAACAGAAACACACTGGAAGGAAGTTGTACAAAATAAATAATAATAATATAAAAAAAGATGCTGGGAAAGATGAAGAAATGCAAGAATGGCTGGAAGAGCAGTCTACAACAGACCCCGGTAACACCCCTGAAGTACAGATTGGCTCTCCAACCGTAGTGATAACTCTACACAATGTCAGATTTATCTGGGGCTAATTTTAAAGAGCTGCCAAAATCAGGTGCTTTAAGTAGATAAGTAATAGGCTTTCAAATGCTAAGCCATTTTAAGGGCTGGCTGTCATTTGGAAGTTCTGCTAAGCCTCCTAAATCTAGAACATTTTAGATTTTCATTCTCTGTACGCATCTTGTGAACATTGGAAATATTATCAATTCTCTGTCCACTATCTCCCAGTGAGTGCCATTCTCTCAATCTTGTTGGCTTTCTTGGCTCTCTTCCACAATGGCTTTTAGCCATGTCAGCAGCCCAGCTCTTCTTCGTTTGTCATTCTGTTGGTGTGAGTGAATATTGTCCCACCTGGACACATTCTCAGCAAGGTTGCTTTGATCCCAGCTGCCCTGGAGATGCTGGAAGAACCCATCAATGTTCAGCTTTCTGCTTTCTTTCACCTTCTCTTCCACATTCCCATCACCAGTGTTAGATATGGTATTTCCTCCAGATCAACTGCAAGTCTCAGGAAATAACTAGGTTGTTACACACCTCAAGGTTCAATGTTTTTAGATAGTACTACCTTTATAAAGAAATATCTTGAGATGTTTTCATTCTACCCCTTTGAGATCAGATACACTGGACTACCAGTGAACTGATCTTGACAAATGGGCAACTGTCCCATCCCCCTGTAATGGGGGAATCGGGAAGGATTCTTTTTAATGGATGTCTTGGACAAAAATAAAGCGCAATCGCAGCAATATTGCATCTGAGAACTGTTTATTGTTAAAGAAGGGTAAGTGTTCCTACCAAAGCGGAATAGAAAATGGAACAAGGAGGGAAAAAGAGAGGCAGAGAAATAAACAAAAAACAGGGACAGCTCATTACCACTGTGTTGGAGAGTACACCAGTTTAAAAAAAAAAAAAAAATTATGTAAGTTCATTCAAGGCTTTGGTTTGCTTTTGCCTCGGAAAAAAGAATTTTCTTTCCAGGGCATTGTTCCACCAGTTGAGGTCTGATGAATTTAGCATCTCAACAGACCGGGAGCAGCACAAAAAATCAGGACCATCAGTGGCCATTGACGGATCATCAGCTCCAAACCTCACCCCTGGGATGGTCAGAGACACCTGCTCTGGGAAAAGAGAGATAAAAATGACATCCGAATTAGCATCGGAGGAGAAGAAATCCAGATCCAATAAGAAACCACATACTGGAAACCACACAACTTTAGGCCAATGAACATTGCACCGAAGGAGTTCTAAGGGGTTTGACTGCATTATGGGTAAGTTTTGGGGAAATCTTGTAAAATTCATGTGTCATGGAACGATTTTCTCTGCACACCTGGGGCTATGGATGTAGATGAAGTGATTTCTCTGGCACATCCTGGCCTGAACAACATCCCGGCCAGAAATAAAGTAATGCCTTGACTCTCTAACACGAAAATGCTGTTGAAGGATTTCTGAAACAGATTGGTCCCTCTCAGCAACTCGAATTGCTCCTAAAGAGTCCATTTTCCCAAGCTGGTTAATCCTTAGCTCAGGTTATTTACATTTTGCCACCAGATAGCAGACAATGCCATCAACCTGTTATGGATGGCTGCCATTGCTAAGCATCACAGTATCACTGTCAACATTGAAAAAGAAAGGGTGTAACTGGAAATACACTRGCCAGCAGCAGGGTTTCAACAAAATCCAAGTTTCTTAGAAAACTTCAATTTCCTCTATATTTTTATTTTAAATTGTTCTAAAGAGCTAGAAATAAAGCACATCCCCTAAAACTAAATGTGCAATCTTATTGAGAGAATCTGTCTTTTAACTACTTCTAAGATATAAAGCAGTGATCTAAGAATCTTAGATATTTGTGACAACTTTCTACTCTGTCTTTACCCACTTTCTTTCCTCCTGTAGAAATGTCACGCTGGTTGATTCGTGCGGAGTCTGTGGTACCTTTTCTACCCAAGTACCAATGATGTATAATAAAGTTTTAATGAAAGACCTTTAAATATGTCACAGAATCATGAAATAATTTAGATTGGAATGAACTTCTGGACATTTGTAATCCAGATGTCCTCCTTTATTCTGTACATTGGCTGATGGTTGCAAGAACCACCTCTTTCCATGTTAATGCATACCCTGGATTTGCCACAGGAAAGAAGAACAGAGAGAGAAAAGGGTTTTGTTGACACAGTACAAAGGGATATTTGGATATTTCCAGTGATACTGGGGAACTGGAGAAATGAACGGTGTAAGACAATTGTATTATGAGTGCAATTCAGTGATAACTTAGGAGTTGCAAAAAAGTAATGGTTATTTTTCCATTTAAATTCTGTCAGGTGTATAAACACTTGCATTAGACTTCATCCAATATTCACCAATGGAGATTTGCTGAATCAAATGAGAAATTCACAATTATTACAATGGGCTTTTCTTTCTGGTGTAACATGATTTTATTATCACTAAAGAAATGAACAAAGACATGCATACACACTCTAAAACCTCACAGCAGGGCAGAGTCTTTATGTGTGGAGCTCAAGGTTAGACTTGATTTTAGAACATCTGAGTGATTTCACTTCACTAGACATGTATAAATAAAGTGAAGTCAATTCTACACAAAAGAAGGAACTCCAGGGAAGGAAAATGCACATTTTCTAAAGTGGAAACTTAGCTAAACAAATATTTTAAACCAATCTTTAAAAAGTGAAAACTAAAATTTAAAAAGCTGCCTTGCTTTGATTTTATTTTCTTAGCTTCT
>NW_026624289.1:72326-78665 GCF_030028575.1 Malurus melanocephalus
CTTTTACAGAAGTGAGATAGAGCTATAAAAGAACAGAAATATTTCTTGTGAAGTATTTCAGTTCTTTGCAGAAACAGCTGGACAAAATTCAAGCACACTATATGGATTTCTCTTTTTTATAATTTTAATTTTAAAATTCATATTTAGTTTTAAAATATTGATTTAACTGTTGGTGTGAATCTTTGCCTGAACTGCACAAAAAAAAAAATAACAAAGAAAAAAAAATACCATTACTAAAGTCTTACCAAAGTTGGTGGCATCATCTGTGATGAGAGCAGGAGCATTTCAGCTTGCATATTTCTCTACAGAAAAATTTTCCTCTGAATAGTTATTAATATTAAAGGTCTGAGAGACTCTGTTGCCCAGACTCCTCATTCTCCCACAAGAATATTTAGCTGCTCTCTGCCACACTAACTCATGCGAAACCAAGCAAGTTTCAATTTATTGCTAAACAAGCTCAAGTATTTCACTTAATTTGGTCTCAGACAGAAGCACTGACAGAATATAAAATCAACTGCCTTGAGAATTTCCTACAGTCAAGTGACCTCATTTTAGAGTAGCTAAAATACTAGCTAATAATCTCTTCCCAAGTGTTTTACCATAAAATTTGCCTTCTTTTTTTTTTTTTTTTTTTTTTTTTTTTTTTTTTTTTTTTTTTTTTTTTTTTTTTTTTTTTTTTTATTAAGTTGTGATACTGATGAGTCAGCTGGACAAATTCTTGTCTCCCAAATTTATTCCATCCTACTAGTAGAATTATAAAATTGCTTATATTTTGAAAGTCTCTTGGTTTTTCACCTGTTAATTTTGAAATTATGCTTGACTTCCATTTTTCTCCTGACAGAGAAAAGAGTACACAAACATAGATCCAACAGCTTGAAAAGAGTGCGGTGTTTTATGAGCTGCCCTGGTTGATACAAACCTTAATTTTCAAGCTGAGGTCACACACATACACACAAATCCTGCCATTTGTAGGTTCATTTTGCTTTATCAAACTTAATGTTATTTGGGGAATTTGTTTTGTTCTGCTTAACCATAGCACAGCCAGCAGTAATCTGCTTATTGTAATCTCTTTTCAATCACAGTTATCATTTATGACAAAGCCCAAATTTCTCCTAGTGAAGGTAATTTTCTAAGATATTCTCTGTCATTAATGGCAATTCAGAGGCACTAAGCTGAGTTCCTGAAGTGCCTAAATTACACCTATTTCTCTCTACAGGCTGCAGTGAATTTCTGAATAAAATCCAGGAAATAATCATAACAACAATTGATAAAATCAGCCATTTCGGTTTAGTCTCCTTGGTTTGCCTCCACAGTCAAATCTTTCACCTGTTTTTTACCCTTACAATGGGTGAAGTTTGTTCTTTTCAGGCTGAAGATGGGGTGAGAATTTCAGAATTGCTTCTACATCTTTAGCTGAAATCCATCCACTCCAGAGAAGCTGCAGTCAGACCTCCTTTGTTGGAGAAGTCTCCCTTTGGAATGAGGAGTGTGTCTTTTTTTCTCCAAAAGGCAGATTCTCATCTCGTGGTTTTGTCATGCCTCTTATTGATCCACTCTATTGCCTGGCAACACTGACATCATTGAATATTGTTTTAATACATTGAGATTTTTAAGATACTCTAAGAACTTTTCACAAAGTCTGCACAAACCCTTTTGAACTTCTTTCTTCCTCACTCCGTGAGTTTCACACACAGCAGCTGCTTGCTTTCTGAGGTAGCACAAACCATTTCCATTTCATCTCCTGCTTCAATTTCACCAGTAGTACCAAGTCTTCCTGAGGGAAGAAAATAGAGAGCATTTAAGATTCTCATTGAAACATTCAGCTTGTAAATCACATCTTTTTTTTCCAATTAATAGATTTGAAAACTACCTCTCAAAGTGAATATTTCTCCAAGCCGATGGTCTGGCAAAACCCAGATACAATCAAGCGATAAGACAGAGTTTGTACTCTCACAAATTTGTTTTTCCTAACACCTCTGAAAACTCATAGTTTTTCTGATGTTGTTTGTTCTTTAGAATCTATGAGCAGAAGACAGGAATATTTTTGCCTGTTGGGAAATGCCATAGCAATGTGCTGTTGATTGGGCACTGTCTTGTTCCCACTATAAAGCAGAGACACTGAACTGCCACAAACATCAGGGATTTTGTGGGAGGAGATAGGAGACACAAAATCTGTTTCATTCTTTAAGTTCCCTTGAGTAATTCTGGAAGTTTGCAAAGTGCTCATAGAAGCTGTTACTGAAATTAGGCCGTTACTAACACACACCTCACAACCCCGAATCTTTGCTTCAGAGTTTTCATATTGTTGGAGTGAGGGAGGGTCTAATCAGTAAGGGTGAAGGTACATTTGTCTGGGGTTCAGCATGTGGGGATCCTTGCAGTCCTAGGAGAGGTGTTGAGACCAATTTCTTTGGTTCTTTGGCTTCATTCCCCCATAAAATTAAGAAAAAAAATTAGCCTCAAAACACACAAACACACTTGTTAAAGCAGTTTATTATGGCAAGTAAAAAGTAATCTAACATTTACACTGCCATTTCTGTAGATACTTGAGGAAGAATAGTCAATGTACATATGTAGTGTGGTTCTTGTAAGTTTTGATTTCTATGAATTAAAAATTATATTAAGATATGAGATAAAAACATCTTAGTTTTTTTCAGCTAGCTGGCTGGACCACATGCATGATCCACTAACATCCTCGCTCCAAGGGATGAGATAAAAATGACAATAATTAAAGCAGCAAAGCTGATGGTCACAACTGCCCTGCTGGCACTGCTGTGACTTGCAAGTCGTGGGTGTAGCCATGAGAAATGGAAAGTACCAGAGAACAAAAACATTTGCAGTGCCAAGATTTACTTCCAGCAACTGTGGAAAAAACCCCCTGACCAGTCAGCCTGATTTTTCACAAGAACCAGATGGCAAAAGAACTCGACAGAATTATCATGCAAACACAGACAGACTGCTGCAAATGGCACCAGCCTTTCTTGCACCAGAGCACATATGTGGGAAGATGAACAATTCATCAATGACCTTATTTCAGATTTCCCAGCAGGGCAGTGTCATTTCGGAGAAATTCATCTACAGGAGAAGTACCAGTTTTGTTCTAAAGGCTGAAACAAAGCTTCTTTAAAGGTATTCTCTAAGAAAAAACAATTTTTTTTTTTACCCAATACCAGAGGAATTTCAACCTCTACAACCATATCACAACCCTATCACATAATAATTTCAAGCAACATATATTGGCAAGGGAAGGTGCAAAATGCTGTGTTTAGATCATATTCAATTGCAATAAAAGTGATTCTTTATATGGAGGGGGTCATAACATTAGAGTTTCAATTTCTTGTGAAAAATATAAAGTTCACTCAATTTGGTTTTTCTAATCATGTCAATGCATCTGCTGAGCTAGGTGAGAATGAAAAGTGACAGCAAGAATTGTTCTGCATTGGTTGTCTTCGATGTTAAATGCTTAAGGTGAGGTGTCCAAATGCCATTTATGGAAACTTAAACTATGTTTTGATTATTAAATCAAAAAGGCAGAAAGGCTCAAAGAGAGGGATTGCAAAGCTTCATAGGGCCATAGCATCAGGCTCTTCACTCCGTTACCTAGAAACATTCACTAGTACAATATATGATGAAATTTAGCATTGTCCAATACAATTTCTCTAAAACCAGTTAAATGCTAGACGTGTGAAGGAGACCTTTTAAAAGTCAGCAAGGTTTTAAAGGTTGTTCAAAACTTTYAGAAGACTGACAAAAAGATTGACTTTGTCTCCAAGAGTTTTGTCTTGAAATGTAATGAAGAGATGGGATCCAACTGCTGCCATAGATTTTGAGTTCAGCTACAGCATCCCTTGAGGTGTCTGTGGGGAAGATGCCAGTTTAGGATAATATTCAAAACATTATAATTTACAGGTTTTATTTCTATTGCAGTTTTCTTCATAATTTCCCTCTCTTTTAAGACACATTTTTCTTTTTCCTGTCTTTTCCTAAAAGTGCTTCTGTTTWTATGGATGCCCATTGATTTTAGGTGACATCATTCATCAGAATTTTGATTTGGCAGGTTAATGTAACATTAGTTAAAGAAAAAAAAAAAACAGGGCTGTTAAAACATTTTGATTACTCTTTACATCAGAAAACACAATGATCAATGACTGGTAAATACTATTGCTGGTTATAGAACATATTTATAGATCTTTATCTGGATGATGAAATACCTCCACTTTAATACCAAATGCTCAAAAAAACCCAGAACATTTTTAGGTTGGAGAAGAAAGAATAGGATGTATAAAAGGAAAAAAGAACAGATAGAAATAAATTATATTAACTTATTAAGACATCAAAGCATTCTTTCTCAAGTTTTCCTCATCAGACAAGCTGTTTCCAGCCTGACTTTAAAGAAATCCTGAGTATTTAAAGAAGTCTGAGTGCCAGTGCTCATGTCACAGATCATGTCAGCCAGCATAAAGCACTATTCCAGAATACTTCTTTACTTTTCTCTCCAGCTCCAAGGAAGAATGAATAAAGACATACTGATTGTGATTTTCTTATACCAGTGATAAGTATCATTAAATAAAATTTTGTGAGTAATTTTTCATACATAATGAAAAGAAATTGTACACTAAGAGCTAAACAACTGAAGCATTCAAAAACATTCTGTGAGCTGAGATCTCTTTCACAAAGAAAATAACTATGTCTGTGATATGCATGGATCACTTCAATGGAGTTAACACATCAGATACTTAGATTTAATAGCAAATTCAAGCCTGTGCCTTGTTTTTTTAGTGTCTTTAATGTTTCAACATCAGTACAATGTGCAGTAATTTGAGACAAGGCTAGCTATATTGGAAACATGTGAGTCAAATTATGAATGTGTTAATAGAGGCATTACAGGGATGTGTGTTGATGTGGAAGCTGTAGCTGTGTCCTATCACATCATCCATTTTCTAAAGAACATAATTTCATTTTACACTTTGTTAATTATAGAAATGGATTTGAATAAGCTGCTTAGAGCAATGAGAACATAACTTCATATTCAATGTTTATGTATTGTCGTTGATCTAAAAGTTGTTAAAAAACCAAAACAACATGTGTTTTACCCAGGCTTTTAAAATGTGGAGAAAATGCAATGCATGATAATCCCAGTCTTCTTTAGGTGTAATCTGCACACATGATGTCAAACGCAGTTGTGTTTTGCAGGTAAGGAATCTACTAGAAAATAAATTGAGATTAATAGGTAATTTCTTAAACACTGCCCAAATAACTCATTCTTAAGAATGCCACCAGGTTTAAAGCTCATTAAATATCTCTTACTATGTTGTGTTCTTGTAAGCTCCTCAATTTAGAGAGATTAGAATTTACTAAGCCAAAAGTGTGAAAAGAGAACATCAGGACACCGTCAGCATCCTACTCTCTTCAGGAAGAAAAGTATCAGTGGATCTTATATTTCCATTTTTTTTCCTTTGGAGATAAATCTTAAGATTTGAAGTTTCCTGCTACTTATGTTAGACATATCCTCTTTTTCTTTCTCAAAACAGTATAAAGCCACAGTTTATGAAATGGGAAAAGTTAAGTCTGATAACAAATCACTTAATTAGGGCCATGTAATTAGCTTGCCTTGAGAGAGCCCAGTAAAAGCAGCATGTTCTCAGTAATTAGTCACCGTAACAGTGAGAGGAGAATAAAAGACAGAAAATCACTAAAATCTTGGTACAGCAATGCAGTCTACTTTCCTTCTTCTATTCAAGTTAATGAATGCCACAACAGTATGGATTTAATACTTCAAAATAGGTTTCATATCTTACCAATAAAGAAATAGGGCAGCTGAACTGGGAAAACAAATGAATAGGCAAAAAATAAGTTCCTTCTTGAACTTTTCAGTAAAATCACAGCCATTAGCAGAGGAGCCATCACTTCCCTTAAAGGTTTCTTATTGCTTGAGCTTTCTTTTTTTCCGTTTGCAAATTATTTTTGTAAAAAAAATTCAGATACTCCTCCAGCTTGTTAAGGCACAGATCAGCTTTTCATCTGAGGTGAAGAGTCTTTGATATGTTTTTCTTTGGTTGTAAATTCTACACTGTGTCTCCACTTCAGACTGCCTAGAATCCCTTCAGCACCCCATATGTTCATCCTTCTTAATAGTATCCTGTTCTTTTTCTTCACAGTTTCAGTAAGTTTGTGATGCCAGCAATGACATAAACTAAAACCTAATGTACATGTCACCCTGATAAGTATAATTACTAGAAGTTAATCTTCTGAGTCAAAACATATTCATGTGTGCGTAGGTGGGTGTGTAAAATGAACATACACATAGATATGAAAATTATGTATAAAACATAGAAAAAA
>NW_026624289.1:79792-81003 GCF_030028575.1 Malurus melanocephalus
AAGTTAAAACTCATTCTTTGGAATTATTTTAATTGTTAAATCCAGTCTTATTCATATCACACTCTTAGTAGATTTTTTTTATTTCAGAAATGGATTTCACTGTGAATTATATGATGCAGGAAGGGAATAAATATGGCACCTCTCCAGGTATAAATTGACAATTCAGCATTCAATAGACTGAGGGAGAAATGAGAACAGAAAATGTAATGATCTTGTCAGACAACTGAGGTGTTAAATGAACAGAATTCTTCATACTGATTTTTCATTCATCCTTCCCCCCATTTTAACTGCATCAAATTCAGAGAACACTCTTCCTCAGCTTCCACAGGAGTTGAGAGGTACAAAATTTTGTAGGAACCGAGCAGTCCAAGGGACTCAGGAACTGACCAGTGCCAGGGAGAATAACTCATATTAATCAGGCTCTGCTTTTTCTGTATCCTGTGAAGAGACACTTCAAAGCAGGCCAGCTCAGAGTGGAAGTTATAAGCTGAATGAGTGACCCAGGAGCATGGAAATTATATCAATATAATTACCAACAAACTTTAGAGACAACATAAGCTCATGGCTGTCTAGAGCATCATTCCATTCTGGGCCCATAACAACCTTGAAACACAACCCTACCCTGGCCTTTGCCAGTCCTTTCCCTGTGTGATGTGATGCAATCAAAAGAGAAGGAGCACAACACATTGCTTCAATAAAGCTGTCAGGTTACATACAATATTTATGATTTTGAGTTGCACACACAGAGATAACGTGGAATGGACAATGCAGAAATCAAAGCCTTATTTTTTTTTTCTTTCCAGAGCTCTATAAGCCCTATAAAACACATATAAAACACAAGACAGCWTTTATAAGCTATCTATATATCATCCTAGTAAGAAGATTTTAAAAAATAGTGGCATGGAAAAAGAAAGAACTGTGAAGAAAATATATGTTGAAGGTTTCACAGATTGAAATTTCACATAAAATTCATCTCACAGATACTTTCTCAAAGAAAAATGTTAGAATAGGTCAGTTCTATGTTTGAAGAATATCTTCCATACCTCACTGTATTGGCTTGTGCATAAGGACAGAGTCCTTTAAAATCACTCTAAACACAGAGAGAGATGACATTCTTTCTGTGACATTGTTATATAAAGCAGCCCCACACTACTTTACTGACAGACATAAATTCAAAGGGAGGGGGCTGCCAGTGGATATATGAGTGTCTC
>NW_026624289.1:83021-85181 GCF_030028575.1 Malurus melanocephalus
CACAAAACTCATCAGCCACTTTCAGGGAAGAGGAATTGCTGTGATGACTGAAGCTGTCACAAATCCCCATCAGATCAGTGGGTGTAAAGTTGTGCCTCCGAGTCAAAATACATATTTCACCAAAGTATGCTCTGGAGAAATGTAGAACTCATGAATATGGGACAAATTTTCAGAAATTTTCTCTCAGCTTTGCCTACCAAAGAAAGAATAAACTCAAGTTTTTGTAATCTTTCTTCATCATGAGAACATGTAGGTCTGAAGTATCTAGATCCAAGAGTGTCTTTATGGCCTTTCCTGAACACCATCAAAAAATAAAGATGAAAAAAATCTCCTTACATTGTGTTACCTCGCACCACTGAGCCTCACTGAACTCATTAGTATTGAAGAGGAGCTTGCTCTTCTAATCTGCAAGATTTTTTAGTCTTTTGTGACTAAAACTGTCATAAACAATGTTTTAGATAGAGGGAGAAAAAGTGTGTGGATTAAAAATGCACGGATCTCTTTCTAGCTTATCCATTGCCTGTCCAAAGTCTTCTTCAGCTGTGGAAAACTAGTAAGTCTTAATACTTATATGACATTTTTATAGACATTTGTGTCTGTAGAAATGTTAACTGCGACTCACTGCTTTCTACAGAATTTTCCTTTCCCAAACCAAACCAAAAAAAGAAAAAAAAAACTCCAAAAGACCACAGCCCAAACAAGATAATATTTTGCTCTCAATGCCCAAAGTTAATTTAATGCAAGGTAGATGTAGCTGAAGCATTTTGGTATATTCTCATAAATACAGCTCATTCTATTTCCAATCCACTTCAGTCTAATATCAACATTATTTCTGAGCTCATAAAACTGTCCCAGAGATTTCCAAAGAGCTGCAAGTGAAGGAGCCCTCTGAGTTTTTGGCAAAATGCCTGTGTCCTTTTCAGATCCACAATTTCTCCCTTGGCTGCCCTTTCAGGAGGTTTCTCCCCGTGGCCCTGCAGAAGGGGTCAGGGGAGGGTTCAGCGCCCCACCAGGACAGGAGAGCCAGAAGCTGTTTCAGCTGACATGAGCAGTGATGGGTCAGGATGAAGGGTGGCAATCCCAGGGCAGGATCAGGACTAGAGAGAGTGACCAGGGTCAGGCACAGATCAGTGAAAAAAGGCACTAAAAGGTCAAGCCAGCAGGTCTGGATCACAATGAGAGTTTTGTCCCTGCACATCTACTTACACAGCTGTGATGTGGCACAGGCAGGGACCTGCTTCAGGTTAAGAATGTATTCCAGGTCTAGGATTCCTAAAGGCATAAAAGACAAATCAGGAAAGAAATTTCAGTTTTCTTTGCACAGATAAAAAAGGGGTTCTTACTTAAAATCTTAGTAATTAAGTTACTTTTGTGTCCATTTCTTAAGTATTTTGTTCTAAATATAGGCAAATTTTAAGAGACAGCAAACTTCACAGACTTAAGCTACTGGAATAAAAGAGGAGCTATGGTCATCTCCATAGGTGCTGAATAAAGACAATACCCCTGCAGAGGTGCAGCTGATCCAGTCCCAACCAGGCTCTAACAGAGGTTCAGGGGAAGTTCTAAAAGCTGGGAAGAAGTGGAAATGATGCTGAAGGGTTTGAGTCCTAAGGAGCATGGCCAGCCAAATCCCTACAAACTTAGTTGAAAGATTTCTACGCCTCATCTTTATTGGGTCACAACTGCAGCTCCGTTCCTGCCTCGCAGGTACCAGTAATTTATTGGAATGCAGTGAACAGCAATGGCAGAGCACTGCTTGGAAGCTCTGCCAGCTGAATTACATCCACTCTCATTTCTGAAAACAGTAATAAAAAAAAAATAGACTCTGGTTTAGAAGCATTGCAATGCTTCATGTTTTGCAAATGGGTGTAAAGGAGAGGGAGAATATGCAAATATTTTGTTATCTCTGGAGTTGAAATTAAGTTTTTTCAATTAGATAAAGTTGCCAACTAAGGACCCTACTCATTATCATAAAATCCCTAAAATGTGATCCCAACTATGTTGAAATACCTTTTTAATTTAGCTTTGGGTACATTGTGAAGAACAAGTCATTGAATTAATACCAAGATCTGGCTTTTTGCTTGCAATTGATTTCTGCCCTGATGAATGCCTCTGCATTTTAGTGGTTTGTAGCAAAAAATAATTTCTACCATTCAATTT
>NW_026624289.1:86310-87922 GCF_030028575.1 Malurus melanocephalus
CAGGTGAGCTTTAGCTTTCACATTTTTATGGCTTCCAAACCGTGTGCCTAATGGCCAGCCCTGTGTTTTTTGAGCAGTTCACTTTACCTAATTAGTAGTAGTATTAACAGCCAAATGATAAATTCCCCAAATGTATTCTAGTTTCATTTTACATTATCCCACCTAATGATAGAAAATTAGGTGAGTTGAAACAAAAATAAAATGACATTAAATTAAAAGCATTATTAAGAGTGAGGACCTGCTTCTTGTGAAGAAATAAAATCTTGTCAATAACTCATGTCTTTACACCTGTTCTCCATTGCTTCATGCTCCCAAGTCTAGTACATTATTTTCCTCACTCCACAGAGCTGTAATATTCTCATAGTATTTCTTTAAAAGTCTCAGTCCTACTGCTAATTGTCAGCAAACCTAGATTTTGCCTTCTCTCATTTTCTTTCCAACATGTTATCTATCTGGTTTCCTTTACCATAGCACCAAAAAAGGAAACAAAAATACCCAAAACAACCAAACAAAAACTAAAACAGAAACAAAAAACCACCACCAAATTAATGTCATGGCTTCTCCAGTACATGCTATATAAAATTTAGACCGCTTCTATCAGTTTCTTGCAGTGCACATATCTCCTTTCTTCCAGCAGCATTCATTGATCTTGCTGACTCCTTCTTTGTCACAAGAGTCTACAAAATGTACCTTTGCCCCTGCTTTCTCATTCCTCATCCTTTGAAGCATCCCCTACAAGCAGGAGAGAGTTTGGGGAGTTTTTCAGATATTTCACCTGCTTCTATTTGAAGCTTCTATAGGAATCATTTCAGCATATTCGACTTTGCAACCAAACTAGAATAAAATAATAACTATTTTTATTAATATGTGTATTTCATCACCACTGCGGTGCTGATGCATGCAAAGATGTTTTAATTGCTTTGTTTTAACTTTTCAGTGATATCATCTGACCTTCCCAGATTATGTGGTCCTGGGTGATAAAGCAGGTGGTGCCTGGCACAACAAATAACCTCAGTGCACACCGGTAGCATGACTCTCATCTCCATTTCAGGCTGAAACAGTTTGACAGTCCCTGGTCACTAAAGGGCATGAAATTCATGTGCAGATCTCAAGATGAACATGGAGGCAGGCCAGCAGGAAACAGACATTTAATAGCCAATAAAAACAGGCAAAAGAAACCTGGAAAACCAGGAATCTGCTCTTGTGCCTCTTTGCGTAGTTTGAATCTGGGAAATTTTGGTTGTAACAACAGATGCTTTTTCTGTGTTACATGGAAACCTGAATTCTTGGATACCCAAAGTTTATTTAACCACTTGGAATAAAGATCTCAAAATGCAAGGTATTTACCCAGATGTAGAGGAACAGAGTTTTATTTTTCAGACTCTGCAATGCCCTCAGGGAAGTGAAGACAGATGCTGTCTTTTCTTGGTGCATTGTTTATACAGAAAGTGAATAACTGCAAGAGTATCAAAACATCATCTTAAAAACACTTAAAAAGCTGTGCAAGATTTAATTTTTTTCTCCTCATCCACCTGAAAACCACGTCACAAACGCACAAAATTATTATCATGCCTGTCAATGGAGAAAAAACAGATGAAACACATTCCCAGCA
>NW_026624289.1:89610-90896 GCF_030028575.1 Malurus melanocephalus
GAGAGAAAAAGAGGAAAGGGAGGGAGGGGGGGAAGAAGGAAGGGGAAGGAGGAAGAGGGAGGGAAGGAGGAAAGAAAAGGAAAGAAATCAAAATATTCAAACAAAACACAGCAGCCACTCACATTGGAAAACACATTTGTATGACCACCCCATAAGAATGGGCTGGTTTCTTGTCTTGGGTGCTTTTCCAGCAAATCTGTATTGAACTCTACAACCCATGGGTGCAGCCAAAATATTAAAAAGGAAGAGAGAGAGCAACAATGTGACTGTTGCCTTTTCAGCGCTTCCCATGGATTCATGAGTGGCCCATAAGAGGATTAGCACCAGAGAGATCTCCTCTGCTCTGGGGTGTTTGAATGTTTGTGCTTGAAGCTTTGACAAAAGTTGAGCAGTTTTATTTAGAAGGCTGTGGGTTATGCTCACTCTCTGCAGATGGGATTGCTAAATGGAAAAGGAGATGCGTATTTCAAAGCCATTTTTAAGGCTTTTCCCCAAATTCTGGAAACATCCAGTCAATACCCAGCACCTACGGGTTTTGCTGGTCATAGCGTAAAATTTTCTCAGGAGACAAAGGAAAAGTTTTCCTCTCTGGAATACTCAGGTCAGAAAATTCTGCAGCAAAAGCAGCACCGGTGAAAATTAATTGATCTTGCAGAACTGTGCATTTCATCTCTTGGCATCTTATAAATGTCACCCTTGTAATATGATTAGAACAGAAGAATTCATAATCCTAACTTATTATGTTATTAGGAGAGCTGAACAGGGAATTTAGTACATCTGGTCTTGTTCTGAGCTCACAGTTACTGAGCAGAGCAAACAGTTTTAATTTCTCTGAGGGTTTTGTATCGGTCTAATTACTAAAGCAATCTTTTAGCCTTCCCAGCTGCACGAACACCAGAGATCTCAGGCAGCTTGGGACTGGTGTTCTCCAGCTCCTCTGAAGCCAAAGACCCAGATACTCTTTAGGGAAGTGCCAGTGACAGTCTGAAGGCTCCATTTCAGTTCATGTAGCTGGATCAGAAAATGGGTTGGATTTAGTACATAGGATTATGCACTGTCCAGGCACAGAGTTTACCTCTAATCACAGGAAAACAGTTGAGCTTGTCAGGGTGTCAAGCAAGCACTACAAACTGTCAACAGCAGCCAAACCAAACAGATAAATAGGAAAATTCAACTCATTTATGTTTAAATGCAGTAGTCTCACCTCTGTGCAGTGATATTTGTAGGACTATAGAAATCAGGGTTTAAATCTATAGAGGCACTTTGCTCTTTCTACTGGCAGATTA